>NC_036855.1:65881498-65910459 GCF_002910315.2 Salvelinus sp. IW2-2015
TGGCAGGTAGTCTAGTGGTTGGGGTGGCAGGTAGTCTAGTGGTTGGGGTGGCAGGTAGTCTAGTGGTTGGGGTGGCAGGTAGTCTAGTGGTTGGGGTGGCAGGTAGTCTAGTGATCGGGGTGGCAGGTAGTCTAGTGGTTAGAGTGTTMGGCCAGTAACCACAAGGTTGCTAGATCAAATCCCCGAGCTGACAAGGTAGAAATCTGTCATTCTGCCCCTGAACAAGGCCACTGTTCCCCGGTAGGCCGTCATTGTAAATAAGAATTTGTTCTGAACTGACTTGCCTAGTTTAATAAAGGTTAAATAAAAACATACACCCAGTCACATTACAAGACGACAATCCTAGATACAGACACGTGTTCTATGACTTCCAAACCCCTCTTCTCAACATACAAAGACATTGCTGTATGACTTTCCAACCTTCCTCTCACCAATTCCCCTCCCTTCTCCCTTCCTCTCACCAATTCCCCTCCCTTCTCCCTTCCTCTCACCAATTCCCCTCCCTTCTCCCTTCCTCTCACCAATTCCTCTCTCACCAATTCCCCTCCCTTCTCCCTTCCGCTCACCAATTCCCCTCCCTTCCCCCTTCCTCTCACCAATTCCCCTCCCTTCTCCCTTCTCTCTTCCTTTCACCAATTCTCTTCCCTTCTCTCTTCCTCTCACCAATTCCCTTCCCTTCTCCTCCAGCGACATGAAGGACTACTATTGTTTTGTTGTTTTAATACTGCTTATTAAACTACTACACTCACTCTCATTACATAGTGGTAGTTAGAGATTTTCCCACACAACCATTCTTGGTCGTATTGACAATTGAATTCAGTCTTACTGGGAAGTGCTGCCTGAATATGTAGGAAGTGCTGCCTGAATATGTAGGAAGTCCTGCCTGAATATGTAGGAAGTGCCAAAAGAGGGTGAATAGCAGGTGTGGGGTTTCTGAGGGGGTGTGAAGCTATCACAAGTGTGTCGAACGTTCTTTCCCACTTAGTCTTGCCTGAAGTATTGAACGTGATAGGATATWCCTCCCATTTGCCCAAACTACTGTATAACATTCCAGGGTTGGGTAGATTACTTTCTAAATGTAATCTGTTACAGTTACTGGTTACCTGTCCAAAATTGTAATCAGTAATATAACTTTTGAATTACCCCAAACTCAATATCTAATCTGATTACTTGTAGCTACTTTTGGATTACTATTCCCCAAGATGCATTAGAAGAAGACAAAAAGGAACCATCAAATGCATATGATATGTCATCATAGTGTTCTCTGATTGTGGCCATCATTTGATATGTCATCATAATGGTTTCTGACTTGTGGCCATCATTTGATATGTCATCATAATGGTTTCTGACTTGTGGCCATCATTTGATATGTCATCAATATGGTTTCTGACTAGTGGCCATCAATTGATATGTCATCATATGAATGGTTTCTGACTTGTGGCCATCATTTTGATAGTAGGTCATCATAGTGGTCTCTAACTTGTTGTGCCATTCTTGTATATAATCATATTAGTGGTCTCTAACTTTGTGGCCATCATTTGATATGTCATCATAGTGGTCTTGACTTGTGGCCATCATTTGATATGTCATCATAGTGGTCTCTAACTTGTGGCCATCATTTGATATGTCATCATAATGGTTTCTGACTTGTGCCATCATTTGATATGTCATCATAGTGGTCTCTAACTTGTGTCCATCATTTGATATGTCATTATAATTGTTTCTGACTTGTGGTCAATCCATATATGTCATCATAGTGGTCTCTAACTTGTGGCCATCATTTGATATGTCATCATAGTGGTCTCTGACTTGTGGCCATCATTTGATATGTCATCATAGTGGTCTCTGACTTTTGGTCAGACTCGCTCAAGTGGAACAAACTTAAACTTGCACCTTTTTTCCATGGTGAATTGAATGTCATTGACAAAACAGAAAGTTGTCATTTGGTATTGGTATTTATTAGGATCCCCATTAGCCCTGCTAAAAGCAGCAGCTACTCTTCCTGGTGTCCACAATGAAACATGACATATTGCATAGTACAGAACATTTTTAGTGAGGACTGAACTACATACATTTAAAACATCACACACAGCCTACATATCAGTAGATACACACAATATCTAGGTCTAATACATAGTACAGTGCAATTACAATACAATATATATGAAATGGCTGTGTCTCTTCACAGTCCCTTTGTGATGTAAGGGGTTCTTTAATCAGGGTTTGAATCTGGTTTCATTGCTAGCTTGAGTTACCTGGGTTACCAGAGAGTTCCATGTAGTCACGGCTCTATTTAATACTGTGCGTTTCCCAGCTTCTGTTCTGGACCTGGGTACTGTTGGATAACCTCTGGTTGCATGTCTTGTGTTGTACCGATGAGTGTGCAAACTGTTTGCCAACTGCTTGAACAGACAGATCAGTACCTTCAACACATACTGTTTTCATTAGCTTTTCACAAACATCCTTTCTGATTTTAAAAGTAATCCAAGAAGAAACCATGTTGTTTTTTAAAAGTATCTGTAATCTGATAAACAATACTGTTTCTGGTAACGTAACTGATTACAGTTACAGTTTTTTTGTAATCAGACATGTAACTGATTACATGGAACAGTTACTCCACAACCCTGAATATAACACACTCTTAAAAGATTCTACCATACTCCAGGCTCAAAAGTTATTTGAGTATAAAAATGGCTACTAAAAAGCGAGACATGTTCCTAAAGGTTGCTACACATTAGCCTCCAGTTATAACAGTATTTCCAAGTCAGAAGGTCTGCATAGCAGACGACAAACAAATGAACAGGTCATCTGAACTGAAAACCTCGTCCGACAGAACGTTTGGTTGAGCAAACAGAGTTCATGCCTGCCTGCCTGCCTGCCTGCCTGCCTACCTGCCTGCCTGCCTGCCTGCCTGCCTGCCTGCCTGCCTGCCTGTCTGCCTGCCTGCCCAAAGTTTGCACCAGGGTTGTTATCCTGTCCTTCTCCATGACCACTTGTGGTTCAGACTGTCACATAGGGTCCACGATCTACCACGGACACCGTTTATTAGAGATCGGAGAGGCCAAGACTGAATAACAACATGTTCGATACGCATGACGGAATGGAAATGGCAGTTGGTTCAATAAGGACAAACTGTTTACAATCTCCAGGGGAAAATATCATGTGTGCCATTCTACTGCACTCTGTTTTCCATGTACGGCCCTGTCCAGAACGCTCTGCCCTGCACGCCATCCAAATGAAGCTTGAAATGGATGCCCATGCAGCTCCTTGTTATACTGGGAGCTGTGGAGGCAGCCAAGAGTGGCGTAAGTATTGAAAATTAATTGTTTCTTAATGTGCACGTCTCAGTCGCCCAGCCGCAGAGCCATGCACCATTAATGTGTTCAATTAGCCATACAACATCTCCACCGTCGGCGCAATGTAAATAATTGATTACCATACCACACAGCTAAACCATGTCCCAAATGGCCACCTATTCCGTATATAGTGCACTACTTTTGAACAAGGCCGAACAAGGCCTATAGGGTATCCCATAGGGCTCTGGTCAAAAGTAGTGCACTACATTTGAGAACAGGTGCCATTTGGGACAGAGGCCTAGCCCCTGCAGGTTACCATGTCCCCAATATTAAGTCTTTGGTAACAATTGTCAAACAAACTCAATTAAATCAAATTGTACATACAACAGCCTTGATGGTCCCTCCCTCTTTATAACATGGAACGTATAAGCCTGTCTTTTTAACATGGACTACTTATTAGTCATAACGTATAAGCCTGTCTTTATAACATGGACTATTTATTAGTCATAACGTATAAGCCTGTCTTTATAACATGGACTATTTATTAGTCATAACATATAAGCCTGTCTTTATAACATGGATTATTTATTAGTCATAACGTATAAGCCTGTCTTTATAACATGGACTATTTATTAGTCATAACATATAAGCCTGTCTTTATAACATGGATATTATTAGTCATAACATATAAGCCTGTCTTTAAACATGGATTATTTATTAGTCATAACATATAAGCCTGTCTTTATAACATGGACTATTTATTAGTCATAACATATAAGCCTGTCTTTTTAACATGGACTACTTATTAGTCATAACTTATAAGCCTTTCTTTTTAACATGGACTATTTATTAGTCATAACGTATAAGCCTGTCTTTATAACATGGATTATTTATTAGTCATAACGTATAAGCCTGTTGCCCGTTGGCATTTCTAACGCCCCGGTGTCACTGCCAGCGACAGACAACAACATTTTGAATTGACGGACCATACCAAAAGCCCTTTTAAAGTCAGAAATATAGAGAAAGGATACAATACCCCACAGTTCCTTTAATCTGATATATTTTCGATATTAGAGCGAAGAAGAAAAATAAAAGTCCTTTTCACCCTGAGGTCTCTGAGCTGTATCTGCCTTGGTGATATTAAGGAAGATTGAAAAGCATTATCTGGGCATACAATGGCTGCTGTCTATTCAGTTGCGCTCTGCTCTGCAGCAAAGGAGCAAGATGGGGAGCTCAGCTGGGGCAGACCTACTATTCAAGATCTTTCAGGAACTTTGACTATCCTATTGGCTTGTTAAGCCAGGCGAGATCAATCAAGCACAGATAAAGTAATCAAAGTGATTTCGAAAAGTATTTGAACCCAGGTCTGACTGGCTTGCTGGAGAGAAACTCACTGCAGAGGAACAAGGGAGAGATGTTTTAAGGCCAAGAGCTCGCTCCCAAGCCCCCTCAAAAACTAACCCTGAATAGCCTGTCTGGCCTATTGTACCCAAATCACATCATTGTCAATGTTCCTGTCTGATACGCAGTGAAGAGCTCCTCCCGTCTCTGTCTGATACGCAGTGGAAGAGCTCCTGTCTGTTCTGTCTGTCTGTCTGTCTGTTCTGTCTGTCTGTCTGTCTGTCTGTCTGTCTGTCTGTCTGTTCTGCTGTCTGTCTGTCTGTCTGCTGTCTGTCTGTCTGTCTGTCTGTCTGTCTGTCTGTCTGTCTGTCTGTCTGTCTTGTCAGTCTGTTTGTCTGTCTGTCTGTCTGTCTGTCTGATACGCAGTGGAAGAGCTCCTCCCTGTCTGTCTGTCTGCTACGCAGTGGAAGAGCTCCTCCTGTCTGCCGTCTGCCTGTCTCCCTGTCTGCCTGTCTGCCTGTCTCCCTGTCTGCCTGTTTGTCTGTCTGCTTGTCTGCCTATTTGTCTGCCTGCCTGCATGCCTGTCGTCTGTCTGCCTGCTGCCTGTCTGTTTTCTTCCTGTTTGTCTGTCTGTCTTCTGTCTGTCTTGTCTGTCTGTCTGTCTGTCTGTCTGTCTGTCTGTCTGTCTGTCTGTCTTGTCTGTCTGTCTGTCTTGTCTGTCTG
Organism: Salvelinus sp. IW2-2015; assembly: GCF_002910315.2. Taxonomy (NCBI): domain Eukaryota; kingdom Metazoa; phylum Chordata; class Actinopteri; order Salmoniformes; family Salmonidae; genus Salvelinus; species Salvelinus sp. IW2-2015. The sequence goes on from NC_036855.1 coordinate 65,886,859, forward strand.
TCTGGTCTGTCTGTCTTGCCTTTCTTCCTGCCCACCTTCCAGCAAAGGTTCTGTAGGCTTCAAAAGGGGAGTGGTTTTAAAACATATCTGTTTCTGCAATGCAATGTCATTTCAGTAGAAATTATGGAAAGGTCAACCAACCCAAATGATATGCTGAAAGAAATCTGTTTGGCATGCAAGCCAGCTACCCTGACAGCAAGGACAGCAAGCTTTGAAGACAACAAGTTGGCTAATTCAGCTTGATTCTCTACATTGTTCAATGATCAATATGCTTATCTATGACAAGTGATATTCAATCAAAATCTTTGCAGCGCTTAGATCAAAATATTCAAATTTCATGCACTAAGCTGTCTCTATCAATTCCGTGGGGCATAACCTTCATTTCAAGCGTAAATAATCAATAATCAAAACGTATGTTTATTCATTAAATCAGTTATGGCCAAGCAAGAAGCAAACTCATGTCTGATATTTATTAAACACGGCTAGGGACAAGATAAAGACATGTTCTGAACAGATTCCTACAAAGTGAGTCATGGTTGTGATCAGGACAACATAGAACATCAGGAAAATCACATCAGGAAATCAAATCAGGAAATCAATGTAGGCTATAGAGATAGATCAGTTTCTATTGTATATGAACGGAGGATAAAGGCCAGAATAACAAGTCCTGATTAATCGGGAAAATCAAGTAGCTATAGAATAGATCAGTTTCTATTGTATATGAATGGAGGATAAAGGTCAGAATAACAAGTCCTGATTAATCAGGATAATACATCCCTCCCTGTGAATATAAGCTATTTTTGATCACCAACAGACTAAAAAAACATCCCGTCAACATCTTCCCCATCCCCTTACACTCCACATTCAGCCAGAGAGAAGTTAATGAGCTTTTCAACGCAAAAAAAATAAACAAGTATGCATATATTTTTCACTCTAATCAGCAAAGTGTAAAAGCTGTCTCCTCATGTGCTCCCCCCATCCCTAATGTAATTAGAATTCATTAAACACAAGTTCAAGGACATCAACGGCTGAGGCGTTTAGTTTGCATCCCAAACATCACATGCAGATCTGGCTCAGTATTTACAAAGCCTTTCAGAGTAGGAGCTGATGTCGAATCAGTGTCACGCTTTCATGATGCTATTGCCCTAAGCGTCACACTCTCTGCAATGTTCTGCTTCATGGACTGAGACCATACCTCAATAGACAGAAATACATATACGATACTGAGACATACCTACTAAACAGAAATACTATATGACGTACTGAGACATGACCTCACTAACGAACGGTCAACGTACACTTGAAGCCATCATTCCACATACAAGAAACTCAAATCGATGACTCAAATACAGTGTAAATACTATAGATGTCGAGAACATGACCCCACTAACAGAAATACTATAGATACTGAGACCATGACCCTCACTAAACAGAAATACTATAGATGTACTGAGAACATGACCCTCACTAAACAGGAAATACTATAGATATTACTGAGACCATGAACCTCACTAAACAGGAAAAACTATATATGTACTGAGACCTGAAACCTCACTAAACAGGTACTAAATGCATGACTGAGACCATGACCGACTAACAGGAAATACTAAGATTACTGAGACCATGACCTCACTAAACATAGGAAAGAATATGGATGCACGCTCGAGTCAGAGACTAACCATGTCAAATCAAATCAAATTGTATTGGTCACATACACATGGTTAGCAGATGTTAATGCGAGTGTAGCGAAATGCTTGTTCTATTCTAGTCGTGCAATAATATCTAACAAGTAATTGTTAGATTAGTTTACTTGTTAGAGGATTACTTGTTATGGATTGTGGTGGATTACTTGTTAGATTAACAAGTAATCTAACAATGTCAAACTCATATTGTGTTATTACCTCATAAGGGCTACATAACAATAATGTTATTACAATGGTATAACATGTCATGAATAATCACGAAAGCGTCATACACTCATGACATAAACTGTCATAAAATTGTTGGCAAAGCTACATAGCCATGATTCACCCCTTTACTTAGATCACAAAGGTAACAAGAAGATATTGCAAATTGTGTGGACATGTCTCACCATAGACCTCGTTATTTTCACATACTGATCCCCACAACAAAAGGAAAAAGCAGTGGACTATCACTGTGCAACACATGCAGATACTGGCTGCCAGAGTAGGTCTGTACAGGATTAACAAGACATCTTCATTGTTGCTGTGACAATGATGCTGCTTGTGTCGCTACGTTTTTAGCTTGGTGTGGTTGTAAATATAGTGATTACCTGTTCTTGTACCAGAATGATTGGGCCATAACAAGCTAGTCTGTAAATCTCACATTGTCCTGACATCGCGGAATTACATTATAATATTTATGCACTATGGTACCAGATACAGTTCACTCCGCAGAGACAAAGCAACACATTTAGATGTTACTACAGTCGGGATGTTGAACAGTACTAGTGATAGTTTTTCGTGATGGACTAAGCGTGGTGATGTGACTCGTATGTCTGGATGTTACTCAGTATGTTTTTGTGTGATGTTACTCGGTGACTCATTCGTGTGATGTTGACCATTGCTTGGATGTGTGACTAGTTTTTTCTGTGGTGGATGTGTGAATTCACGTATGTTGTTCATGTTTGGTGGATGTGTGACTAGTCGTGATGATATAGTATGTTCTGTTGATGTTACTTCAGTTGTTTTTCTGTGGTGGATGTGTGATCCAGTTGTTCGTGGTGATGTGTGTACGTAGTTTTCTGGTGGAGTGTGACAGTTTTGCGGTGATGTTGACTACAGGTATGTTTTCTGTTGGATGTGTGACACAGTATGTTTTCTGTGTGAGTGTGATACATGTTTTCTGTGATGTGCTCGATGTTCTGGGTGGTATGTGTGACTACAGTTGTTTGTCTGTGGTGGATGTGTGGACTCAGTATGTTTTCTGTGGGTGATGTGTGACTACAGTACGTTTACTGCTGGAACAGAGAGAAAGAAAGGACGCTATGAACAAAAGCCACTTTGTCAAGCTGTGGAGGCAGATTGTTTAGATCAATTTCAGCGGCTCTCGGTTGGACTGCTTACACAACAATAAAGATGGTACACCACACTACACACTCTGCCAATTCTTCATTTCCTATCTCTGTCCTTTTCATTTTCTCACATTTTAAAGCACCACATTTTAACTTGTTAGTCGCCATGCTAATTTCCCTGGTTTTGCCTAGCTTCCTGCTGTGAACCCCCAGGGGTAGTGGCAGTAGGCCAGCAGGCCTCACAGCTCCATATATAGTGCTAGAGGAAATGAACATATAGAACCAAAAAGGGTCTAATGGTCTCAAAAGGTTTTAGGACCACAAAGCACCCAATTGTGTGTGTATTCAGGCTGCTGCATCCAGCTAGGGACTTTGTGTAAGAATTTGCTATACAGAAACCAGAAACCAGTGGCTCGCTTCATACAGTATATAGCCCTAACACGCCTCTATATAGAACCAAAAAAAGGTTCAGTGGCTCACTTCATACAGTATATGGCCCTAACACGCCTCTATATAGAACCAAAAGGTTCCGTGGCTCGCTTCATAAAGTATATAGCCCTAACATGGTTCTACATGGAACTGCAAACATCCTATTTTTTAGCAGTGCTGCATCCAGCTATAGGGACTTGAGGTAACCATTGATTTTCTTATGGAAATGCACACACGCCCATCCTCTTATAGAGAGTGCTGTGCATGTCTGAATATAGCAGCAACACAGACAGATATAGGATGTATAACCCAGCAGAAAGTATTGGCAGGTGATATCAATGAAAATACTGAGAGGTATGGATGGCAACAGGGCAGTTGACTGGCAATTATTGAAATCTCTTTTGATACATGTTACTGTTGTTGTACTGTAAAGATGGTAGTTGAAAGCCTAGAATTTAGTCTTTAGGAATAAATATGTAGCTGAAAACCTAAATTGAGCCTTAAGAATAAGAGTTAATGTTGTGTCTCTACAACTTTCTCTAATTATCAATAAATTCTATGTCAAAACAGTTTACATTCAGTTGAAAGATTACAGACATCAGTGCGATTTAGATGGTTAGAATGCAGAGCAACAGACAGCTAAACTACAAACTATTTAAAATACCTCAAAATGACCTCATGATTTAGATGGTTTTAGAATGCAGAGCAACAGACAGCTAAACTACAAACGTACTTTAAAATGACCTCAAAATGACCTCATAGATTTTAGATGGTTTAGGATGCAGAGCAACAGACAGCTAAACTACAAACGTACTTTAAAATGACCTCAAAATGACCTCATTGATGTAGTAGATGGTTAGAATGCAGAGCAACAGACAGCTAAACTACAAACGTACTTTAAAATGACATCAAAATGACCTCATGATTTAGATGGTTTAGAATGCAGAGCAACAGACAGCTAAACTACAAACTACTTTAAAATGACATCAAAATGACCTCATGATTTAGATGGTTTAGAATGCATGAGAGCAACAGACAGCTAAACTACACAACGTACTTAAAATGACCTCAAAATACCTCATGATTTAGAGTTTAGAATGCAGAGCACAGACAGCTAAATACAACGTACTTTAAAATGACCTCAACAATGACCTCATGATTTAGATGGTTTAGAATGCAGAGCAACAGACAGCTAAACTACAAACGTACTTTAAAATGACCTCAAATGACCCTCATGATTTAGATGGTTTAGAATGCAGAGCAACAGACAGCTAAATACACGCACTTTAAAATGACCTCAAAATGACCTCATATTTAGGGAGCATACATCGCACAGCTGTTGGCATCAATTGATTTAAGTTTGTTTCATAAATGATTATTTAAATGAAAAGGTTACTGCACTACCTGTCATCTAACCAAGATCATATCATAAATAACAATACTTGAACTTGATGTAAATTACAGATCCTTACTGTAGTTCATATCAACATCATTATGGAGCTATACGGTAGTTTGTCTATAACTGCTATGACTGCTTTTAACTGATGACAACAGCTTATAACGTATACATTTACTGCTTATAACTTTTATAAACTGTTTATATAACTGTTGTACAACTGCTTAGCAAGAAGCACATACAGTCTTCCTCATACAACTCAACTCGGCTTCAGTCAAGCAGGCTCCATTGCTAGTTTTGGAAGGCAGCAGTAACCTATTTTAAGTGTATATCTGTTATATGACTGCTTTACAACGGCCTAAACTGCTAGTACTGCTTAGCTGCTTTTAAAGCTTATGCAGTAAATTGATTCAACTTGTCTCCAGTCAGAGCAGCTCCAGTTATTTGCTAGTTATGGAAGTTGGCAACAGCAGACCTATTTAAGTAAGTAGGTCAAAGGAGATGTGGGGTAGTATGATTTCCCTCCGTTCACTATCCGTAATTCAGTCAATCGTAACACTTCAACTAGTATAAGTAGATCTCCTCACTAGGATCCACTCAACTAGTATAAGTAGATCTCCTGACACTAGGATCCACTCAACTAGTATAAGTGGATCTCCTGACACTGGATCCACTCAACTATGTATAAGTAGATCTCCTACACTGAGCCACTCAACTATATAGTGATCTCTGACACTAGGGATCACTCAACTAGTATAAGGTAGATCTCCTGACACTAGGATCCACTCAACTAGTATAAGTAGATCTCCTGACACTAGGTCCTCAACTAGTATAGTAGATCTCCTGACACTAGGATCCTCTCAACTAGTATAAGTAGATCTCCTGACACTAGGGATCCACTCAAACTAGTATAAGTAGATCTCCTGACACTAGGATCCTACTCAACTAGTATAAGTAGATCTCCTGACACAGGAACCTCTCAACTAGCATAAGTAATCTCTGACACTGATCCTCTCAACTAATATAAGTAGATCTCCTGACACTAGGATCCACTCAACTAGTATAAGTAGCTATCCTGACACTAGGGATCCTCTCAACTAGCATAAGTAGATCTCTCTGACACTAGATCCTCTACTAATATAGTAGATTCTCTACACTAGGAGTCCTCTCAACTAGTATAAGTAATCTCCTGACACTAGGATCACTAACTAGTATAAGTAGATCTCCTGACACTAGGGATCCTCTCAACTTAGTATATGTAGATCTCCTGACACTAGGGATCCACTCAACTAATATTAAGTAGATCTCCTGACACTAGGGATCCACTCAAACTAGTATTAGTAGATCTGCCTGACACTAGGGATGCCACTCAACTAGTATAACGTAGATCTCCTGACACTAGGGATCCACTAAACTATTATACAGTAGATCTCCTGACACTAGGATCCACTCAACTAGTATAAGTAGATCTCCTGACACTGGGTATCCACTCAACTAGTATAAGTAGATCTCCTGACACTAGGGATCCACTACACTAGTATAAGTAGACTTCCTGACACTAGGATCCTCTCAACTAGTGATATAAGTAGATCTCCTGACACTAGATCCACTCAACTAGTATAGATAGATACTCCTGACACACTAGGGATCCACTCAACTATTATATAGATCTCCTGACACTAGGATCCACTAACTAGTAATAAGTAGATCTCCTGACACTAGGATACCACTCAACTAGTATAAATAGTATCAATCCTGACACTAGGGATCCACTAACTAGTTATAAGTAGATCTCCTGACACTAAGGATCCCTCAACTAGTATAAGTAGATCTCCTGACACTAGGGATCCTCACTAGTATAAGTAGATCTCCTGACACTAGGATCCTTCTCAACTAGTATAAGTAGATCTCCTGACACTAGGGATCCACTCAATGCAATTAGCTACTTGAGTTGGAAATATGGAGGTAAAAATGTCTGCAGMTAGAGAGAGAGAGGGAGAGAGAGAGATCTATTCTGCTTAGCCCCGGTCGACCTATGGCATGACTGCTATTACAAGAAATCATATCAAATCAATTTCACTGAGAGCTTCTTACAAAATAATTAGTCACAAACTGCTTAGCAAAAAAAACACGAACTGCCAGTGACATTACTGGAGCACAGCTGTTGGGGAAGACACACATATCAAAACAGTACTCATTTTAATTCACTGTAAACKATAATAATACATGTATCAATATTGTGGAAAGCTCCACTGTTTTCATGTAATCTATTGTACATATCTTTACCTTATGCATACAGACATGTAAACAGCCACTGTTAATGAGCCCAGACAAGGCTCTGCATGGTTGTATTTAGAAGTTTAAGTAACTGCGCAGTGTGTCCACATTTCAATGACATATAACTTATAATTAATMACAATATTAGTGAAATAGTTTTAGTATAGGACGAGTCAACASTATTATTTGGGTATGCTTTAACAGAATGTAAACTTTAAAAAGTCAGATTTTCACTGGACACTTCCTCTAATGCAAAATGCAATGCATTCATTTGAAGTTTGACCAGTCAGCATTTTGGGTGTCTCTAAAGCATCCCACAGAGACTGCTCTCATTATATGACGATTTCAATCATTCATTGCGAATGTCCAATGACTTTCCTAATCCTGTATCTCCCTGTTTCTCTATAAGATCTTAAAACTAGAAACTTCCAGTACTATACGTTCAGCCTTCTGTTTCTCCATCACATCTGAGACCTAGAAACGGTTATACATTATATACWGTCCTCTTCAGTGACCGTCTCAAAGTTTATCAGAGCAGCTGACCAAATAACGCAAGATTTTACTTCTGTTACAGCAATTAATCAGATATCAACACACACACACACACATGCCTGCATGCACGCACGCATGCACACTCACACATACGCACACACACTGTCCCCCCCATTCCCCCACTCCCCCACACACACATACACACATACGTACAGTACACTCTCCCAACCAGCAGAGAGATCCCTGCTTGGTTTTCATCTTCCTCACCCTAAGACTGTGAGATGCAGCATAAGGGCCTTCCTCTGGGAGGCTCAACTGAAGATGAATCAATCTGAAGATTTTTCTCTCATTATATTGTTCTCCCTGTGCCAAGTTACAGCACACTTATTCACTGCTGTGCCTCTCTCTCTCTCTCTCCGTCTCTCTCTGTCTCTGTCTCTCTCTCTGTCCCTCTCTCTATGTCTCTGTCCCCGTCTCTCTGTCTCTGTCCCTGTCTATCTGTCTCTCCGTCTTTCTCTCTGTCCCCGTCTCTCTCTCTCTGTCGTCCCTTTTGCCCTGATTTCTCCTTTCCTGTTTTCACCATCCAAGKTGGTCTGGTGATGTGAATGATTAATGACATTCCCAAATTTCCCAACGCCTGGGAGCACGGATCAAGTGGTATCTGCTATGCCTTAATGACTTAACTGTAGCTAGCTCTGGGAGATCGGGGAGCACAGGGAGACTGGGAAGTCCCAGTGTCCAATAGGCTACAATGCAATAGGCTAGCTGCTACTCGTCAGTCAGATAGGATGGGGTGGGAAAGCCCAGTGTCCAATAGGCTACAATGCAATAGGCTGACTGCTACTCGTCAGTCAGATAGGATGGGGTGGGAAATCATGCCTCTTCTTTCTAAAGGCTCTCTCCCTATAGGCAGAGCTACAAGGACTTTGTTTCTATAGTGAAGCCTGTATTCCATCAGGGAGATGCCAATAACAATAACCCTGAGTGATGGGGGAATGAGCATGAGATGAGCAGTGGACGGCTCAACACACAGCATTACTATTAACCTAAATGATGGCTACCTGTCGTCTGCCTGCCTTCTGCCTGTCTGGTCCACCAGTATTTTCTTGGAACTTTGGTTTACCAGGACATTGGTGCTACCACTCACAGACATATTAGCACTCTGTTTTCTATAATAAATTACATGCCACTTGATATTGTGTTCATTTCAATATCGAATTTTTACGTTTAGTTATATTTAGGGGGGCGGGCCAGCCAGGGGGGGTGGGGGGGAGGTTGGTGGGGGGGGTGTGGGGGGGAGAGGGAGGAGGTGGGAGGGGGGGAGTGGGAGTGGGGTAGGTGGGGGAGGGAAGGGGAAGGGGGGGGGGAGGAGTGGGGGGGGGGAGGGGGTGGGGGGGTGGGGGGGGGGGTAGGGTGGTTAGGTCGGTGGTGGGGGAGGGGGTGGTAATTACTATTATTGAACTGCATTGTTGGTTAATAAGGGCTTGTAAGCAAGCATTCCTCAGCAAGTCTACACCTGTTTTCCTCGGTGCATGTGACAAATACAATTTTATTTGATATTAGCAGTCTATTTTTATATCTAATACATGATACTGATATTAGCAGTCTATATCTATACATTATACTGATATTAGTAGTCTATATATAATACATGATACTGATATTATATATATTAATACATTATACTGATTATAAGTCTATATATAATACATTATACTGATATTAGTAGTTCTATATCTAATACATGATACTGATATTAGTAGTCTATATCTATACATTAACTGATATTAGTAGTCTATATATATACAATGATACTGATATTAGTAGTCTATATATATACATAATACTGATGATTTAGTAGTCTATATATAATACATTATACTGATATTAGTAGTCTATATCTAATACATGATACTGATATTAGTGGTCTATATATAATACATGATACTGATATTAGTAGTCTATATCTAATACATAGATACTGATATTAGCAGTCTATATATAATACATGATACTGATATTAGTAGTCTATAATAATACATGATACTGATATTAGTAGTCTATATCTAATACATGATATAGAATTAGCATCTATATATGATACATTATACTGATATTAGTAGTCTATATATAATACATGATACTGATATTAGTAGTCTATATATAATACATGATACTGATATATTAGTAGTCTATATTAATACATATACTGATATTAGTAGTCTATATATGATACATGATACTGATATTGATTTAATAGTCTATATATAAACATGATACTGATATTAATAGTCATATATAAATATGTGATACTGATATTAGAGATCTATATATAATACGTGATACTGATATTAGTAGTCTATATATAATATGTGATACTGATATAGCGAGTCTATAATAATACATTATACTGATATAGTAGTTCTAATAATATGTGATACGATATTAGCAGTCTCATATCATAAACTTGAGTACTGATATTAGCAGTCTATATATAATACATGATACTGATATTAGTAGTCTATATATAATACATGATACTGATATTAGTAGTCTTTTTCTATATCTTGAATACAGGATGACACTTATAACATCTTAGTTGTGTAACCTGTTGAGGCACTGGGCAGCAATGTGTTGCCTAGTAATTCCTTCACATCAGAATTRAACGAGGTTGCATTCATCATTAATCTTCAKCAGAACACATAGAGATAAATACAATATCTGTCACTAAAGGAGGGTGCCAATTAAAATAATTAGTTTGTGATTTATTTTGCGTACGTAAGTAATATGCCTTATTTGTAAAGTGTATGGCAGACAGACAATAGAGAATCATCTCAGACGGTCAAGGTACATGTCTTTCAATTACAGTTATTTCATGCATTCCCAAATAAACATGAAMATAAATKTATCAAGCAAACTATTTGGAATGCGAGGGCTTTTAAAATCCCTAAGTRTATTCATAATTAAATGTAAAGAAGGAACAGTTTCTTGTTACCARGCAACCTACTCTACAAATGTGCATTCCATCCTGGTTCTCTATGAAAGACTGGGGCCAAGAGAATGGAGGCTCCTTGTCTGTTCATTCTCMCAACCCCCAATCCCCTGTTTGTGGGGGGTAGATGAGTGGGAATAGGGGGCCACAGATCAAGCCTTAAAAACAAGGAGCGCTTGAATTTGCTTTAATGAGGACTTGGCCAATTGAGAGGCAGCATCCAAGAGAGGAGAGGCAGCTCGAATGTTGATGTGACTTGAATCAAGAGCAGTTGGCCCTGTGTCTGTGTCGCTGGGCTGAGTTGGGCCATAAATGCTTTGCAAGTGTTTGGATGTAATAGAGAGAGAGAGAAAGAATGGGCAAAAGAGAGAGAAAGGCAGAGAAGAAAGAGAGAGAGTAGAGAGAGAGAAAGGTGAAGAGAGAGAAAGCAAGAGACCGAGTAAGAAGAGAGAGAGAGAGAGAGAGAGAGAGAGAGAGAGAGAGAGAGAGAGAGAGAGAGAGAGAGAGAGAGAGAGAGAGAGAGAGAGAGAGAGAGAGAGAGAGAGAGAGAGAGAGAGAGAGAGAGAGAGAGAGAGAGAGAGAGAAAGGCAGAGGACGAGAGAGAGAGAAAGCAATGGAGAAATAGCGAGAGAGCGGGAAAAAAGAGAGAAAGAGAGAGATGAGACTGGGTGGAGGTGAGACTGGGGGTGAGGGGAAGGATTTTGGACACATCCTAGAAACAGGGTCTGAAAACTGCAAACTCCAGGAGAGGATCATACTGTGAGCAGCCAACTAGAGCTAAGGCAGAGAGAATGACCAGCCTGGCCCAGATCTGTTTCTATCGTCTTGGACTGACAGTGACCATATAAGTTGGCAAGACAATACAAACAGATCTGGGACCAGGCTAAAAGGTAGACAGCTCTGTTTTCTCTCTCTCTGTTCTATTTACTTTTAGGGAAGTATGGGCATTGCTATGAATTTTAGGAAAGGTCCATTGACTGAAAAGTGCATAGAACAACTCAGAAAAGTTCCCCCAAAGTCAAAGGTCTTTGATGATATCCAACAAGGCTCAATACAGCTGAAATCATAGGCTATGAAAAATCGAAAGAACTAAGACTGAGACTGAACACTAACACAGTTATAAAATGGCTGTGTGGACTGGGCTAAAGACTGCCCACAGACGTTGTGTTACCCACTAGCTAAGATTAAAGTTAGCTTGGTTCTTTATTGATATATTGTTACACCTCTTAATGATCTCCATAGCTATGAATCTGATTCTGTGAAAAGTCGCAATTTTAGCGAGCCGCAGCAGCTTGGCATCATGAAATGAACTGTATGGTCTACAAAGCACCGACAATCATGTTTTCCCTTGAGCATTATGAGATAAATAATACCGCAGGACAGCAACAGCAAACAGCAAACGACTGTCTTTTGGCTCGTTGTTCACAGAGAAGTGAGTGGGCATATTAGTGAGTAGGTGTCCGGATATGGCACTGCCTGCCCTTTCCCTCCCCACCCGGCCCGCTGCCCACYCACACACATGACAGATATTACTTTTGCAAGTGGATGTTTATGTGTGTGTGTCAAGTTCATTTGAGTTCAGTAGCGGGAGGGGAAACGCATGACAGAGCCACCCACCTTCTCTGTTGCTTGATGGGCCCTCTGCATGACAGATAACTGAGACATGAAATGCTTCTGAATAATGTAAGCCAGCTCTGGCCGCCATCTCTCAGTCACACACAAACACACACACACACACACAGATGCACACACACAGATGCACATACACACATTGTCAAACCCGCAGATGCAGAGGAGAGGAGGATGGATACATCCTATCACAGATGGATCAACGTTCTAAAGCCTTTTCAATAGAATCAGGATATTCAGCGTTCTAAATAAATCAACTGCTTCTTGTTTGGAGCTGCCCCATGGATTTAAGATTACATTATAATAGGGATCACCCACTCACTGGATGTGTTCCAAATGGCATCCTATTCCCTATATAGTGCACTATTCCCTATGGTCCCTGGTCAAAAGTAGTGCACTATATAGGAAATAGGGTGCCATTTGGAACATGTCCAATCTCTATAGCTACAGTGCCTTCAGAAAGTATTCATACCCCTTTACCTACTCCACATTTTGTTGTGTTGAGGACAGAATTCAAAATAGATTAAACATATTTTTTTCCTCACCAATCTGCACACAATACCCCATTATGACAAAGTGAAAACGTCTTTTTAGAAATGTAAGCAAATTTGTTGAAAATGAAATACAGAAATATCTCATTTACATAAGTATTCACACCCGAGTCAATACTTTGTAGAAGCACTGGCAGAGATTACAGTGAGTCTTTCTGGGTAAGTCTCTAAGAGCTTTCCACACCTGGATTGTGCAACATATGCCCATTATTCTTTTYAAAATTCTTCAAGCTATGCCAATGTCACACCCTGATCTGTTTCACCTGTCTTGTGATTCTCTCTACCCCCTCCAGGTGTCGCTTATTATCCATAGTGTATATATCCCTGTGTTTCCTGTCTCTCTSYRCCAGTTCGTCGTTTATGTTTTTCAAGTCAATCAGCGTTTTTTCCCGTACTCTTGCTGTTATTCTATTTTGCTAGTCCTCCCGGTTTTTGACCCTTGCCTGTTTTCTATACTCCGTACCCGCCTGCCTGACCATTTTGGATTGTTTAATGGATATCAAGACTCAAACCATCTGCCTCCCGTGTCTGCCTCTGGGTCTCGCCTTGTAGTAGGAACTGGCCATGACAGACCCAGCAGACTTGGACCAGCTCTGCCACGCTGTCTCCCTGCAGGGAGCCACCATTGGGAGGCATGAAGAGTTACTACAGGACCTTTTGGAAGGACTTCGTTCCCTGACAGAACGCCACGACCAGTGGTTTAAGGCTATTATGGAGCAAATCAGGGAGTTAGCTCATAGGCAGCCTGCCACCTCTGAGAACCCCCAACCACCCAGTAACTCTTTCCCTATTAGTGGTGAGTTTGTACAGCCTCCCCCGGCTCCCCGAGAACCMYGCTTACCTCCTCYGGAGTGATRTTCTGGGGATCCTGGTACCTGCTGGGGTTTTCTTTCTCAGTGCTCTCTTGTTTTTGAGCTACAGCCATCTTCGTATCCTTCGGACCGATCGAAGATAGCGTATATTATTACGCTAATATCGGGAAGGGCGCTCTCCTGGGCTACGGCAGTTTAGGAGCAACAATCCAACATTGTCGTCATCTGGAGTATTTCATGGCAGAGGTGAGGAAGTTGTTAGATTCTCTGTAATCCGGGAGAGAGGTGGACCGAAAACTTCTTGAATTACGTCAAGACTCCCGTAGTGTGGCAGACTACGCTGTTGACTTTCGCACGTTGGCCGCTGAGAGTGCCTGGAGTCTCTTTTCGATAACTTTCTTCACGGGTTATCTGAGGTGGTAAAAGATGACTTAGCTGCTCGGGAATTACCGGTGGACCTCGATTCCTTCATCGCCCTCACCATTAGGATTGATGGACGTCTAAGGGAATGCAGGAGTGAGAGAAGGTCTGGCCTAGGTCACAGTCATTCATCCCCAGTGGCTCGCTCACCTTCGAAGGAATCCAGAAGTCCCCGAAAGTTGTTTTTCCGAGAGGATCCGAAGCCACCCGAGCTCCCTCAAGAATCATCGGCGGCGGGTGAGTCCGATACTCCGGAACCTATGCAACTGGGCAGAGCTGGGTTATCACCTAGGGAACGATCACATAGGCTAAGTTCCAACAGTTGTCTGTACTATGGGGCTGCGGGACATTATATAGCCACCTGCCCAGTTAAGAGACCTATTTCTGTAGTTGGTACAAGTACTCTGGTGAGCCAGACTGGGAATGCACTAAATCCCATCAACYGCACTGCTTTTTTTGTGATACTGCTGTGGGGAGACCAGTCTAAATCYCTCCGGGTGCTCATTGACCCTGGGGCGGATGAGCGTTTTTATGRACGCAACCGTAGTTTCTGAATTAGGTATCYCCACTCAACTCCTCTCTGTTCMCATGGAGGCTAGAGCACTGGACGGCCGCTCCATTGGTAGAKTTACCCACAGCACTGTTCCTGATAATCTGCGGGTTTCAGGAAATCACAGTGAGGCTATACAGCTTCTCCTCATTGAGTCTCCCCATGTTCCTGTTGTTTTGGGATTTTCATGGCTCAMAAAACAYAACCYCGTTATTGAMTGAACCACAAGTTCAAKCCTGGKTTGGAGTCTGTTCTGCCATTCCCATTGCYTCAAAGCAAAGCAGCCTTCCCTGAGATGGCCTCCTCAGGACTTAAGTCAAGTCTCGGATTTCTCTGCCGTCCCCACAGAGCACCACGACCTCCTGGAGGTCTTCAGCAAGGCACGGGCTACTTCTCCTTCCCCGCACCGTCCTTATGATTGTGCCATTGATCTCCTCCCAGGCACCACACCACCTCATGGTCGGCTATATTCTCTATCCGGGCCGGAGACCAAGGCTATGGAGGAGTACATAGAGGAGTCTCTGGCTACTGGGGCCGTCCATCCGTCTGCATCGCCTGCCGGCGCAGGGTTTTTCTTTGTCTAGGAGAAGGACAAGACCCTGCATCTGTGCATTGACTACCGGGGTCTAAATGACATTACGGTTAAGAATCGTTACCCCCTACCACTCATCTCCTCGGCTTTTGAACCTCTCCAGGGGACACCATTTTTTCCAAGCTGGACCTTCAGAGTGCCTACCACCTGGTTCGGATACGCAAAGGAGATGAGTGAACAGCATTCAACACAGCCAGAGGACATTATGAGCACCAGGTCATCCCGTTTGGACTCACCAACACCCCTGCTGTCTTCCAGGCTCTGGTAAACGATGTGCTCCGGGACATGCTAAAACGTTTTGTGTTCGTCTACCTTGACGACATCCTGTTTTTTTCCCGATCTACTCATAACATGTTCTTTATGTCAGACAGGTCTTTCAGCACCTCCTGGAGAACCAGTAGTTTGTGAAAGCTGAGAAGTGTGAGTTCCACCGTTCTACAATCTCCTTTCTGGGATATGTCATCGCTAAGGGAAATGTCCAGATCGATCCTGGAAAGGTGAAAGCAGTGGTGGTTTGGCCACAACATATGTCCAGGGTGCAGTTGCAMCATTTCCTAGGATTTGCTAACTTCTACCGACGTTTCATTCGGGGTTACAGCACCCTGGCGGCCCCCCTCTCTGCAYTCACCTCTCCCAAAGTACAGTTCACATGGTCTCCAGCTGTTGACAGAGCCTTTGCTGACCAGAAGTATCGGTTCACCACAGCACCCATCCTCAACCATCTGGATCTGTCCCGTCAATTTGTGGTAGAGTTTGATGCTTCTGATGTTGGAGTGGGGGCCATCCTGTCCAAGCAATCTGCCCAGGACCAAAAGCTTCATCCCTGTGCCTTCCTGTCTCATCGTCTCAATCCTGCAGAGAGGAACTACGATGTAGGCAACAGAGAACTCCTGGTGGTCAAGATGGCGTTGGAAGAGTGGAGGCACTGGCTGGAAGGAGCAGAACAGCCATTCCTGGTCTGGACGACCATAAACATTTGGAATATCTCCGTACAGCAAAGCGCCTTAATTCCAGGCAGGCCCAGTGGGCTCTCCTGTTTACAAGATTTAACTTCACCATTTCCTACCGCCCAGGGTCCAAGAATGTGAAGCCTGATGCACTCTCTCGCCAATAGAGTTCCTCTGCCTAACCCTCAGTCTCCAAAACCATTCTCCCTACCTCATGCCTTGCAGCCTCAGTGGGTTGGGGTATTGAGACCCTGGTTCGCAAGGCACACAGTTACCAGCCTGGACCTGAAGGGGGCCCGGCTAACCGGGCCCTTGTATGTTTTTCAAGTCAACCAGCGTTTTCCCCATTCTCCTGCTTCTATTCTCTTTTGCTAGTCCTCACGGTTTTTGACCCTTGCCTGTTTTCCGTACCCGCCTGACTGACCATTCTCTTCCCTACCTCTTTTGGATTGGTTTGGTGATTGGTGATATTGGTGATATTTATTAAACATCTGCCTCCCATGTCTGCATCTGGGTCTAGCCTTGTGCCCTTATAGTCAAATTGGTTGTTGATCATTGCTAGACAACCATGTTCAGGTCTTGCAATAGATTTTCAAGTAGATTTAAGTCAAAACTGTAACTCTGCCAATCAGAAATATTAAATGGCTTCTTGGTAAGCAACTCCAGTGAAGATTTGACCTGGCATTTTAGGTTATTGTCCTGCTGAAAGGTGAATTCATGTCCAGGTTTCTGTTTCTTGTGTATCCTGAAAAACTCCCCAGTCCTTAACGATTACAAGCATATAAGCATACCCATAACATGATGCAGCCAATATTATGCTTGAAAATATGGAAAGTGGTACTCAGTAATTCAGATTCAGAGTATTTAATAGTCACATGTATAGGGTTGCAGGTGGGATTGCAGAGTACAGTGAAAATCTTAGGCTCGAAGCTCCAACATTCAGGACAAAGTGAAACAAAATAATGAAAATGGTAATAAATAAAAACAACAACAACAGAAATATAAATAGCACTATTTATTTATTTATTTAACCTTTATTTAAGTAGGCGCACATATATATTAACATAATATAACACCTTGTATTCAGAATTTTTTTTGTTGCTTTGCCACAACAGGATTCATGTTTTGGAATATTTGTATTCTGTACAGGCTTCCTTCTTTTCACTCTGTCAATTAGGTTAGTAGTGTGGAGTAACTACAATGTTGTTGATCCATCCTAAGTTTTCTCCTATCACAGCCATTAAACTCTGTAACTGTTTTAAAATCACCATTGGCCTCATGGTGAAATCCCGTAATGGATTCCTTCCTCTCCGGCAACTTAGTTAGGAATGACGCCTGTGTCTTTGTTGTGACTGGGTGTATTGATACACCATCCAAAGTGTAATTAATAACTTCACCATGCTCAAAGAGATATTCAATGTCATCTACAAATAGGTGCCCTTCTTTGCAAGGCACTGGAACACCTCACTGGTCTTTGTGGTTAAATCTGAGTTTGAAATTCACTGCTCGACTGAGGGATCTTATAGATAATTGTATGTGTGGGGTACAGAGATGAGGTAGTCATTCAATAATCTTGTTAAACTCTATTATTGCACAACGAGTGAGTCCATGCTACTTATTATGTGACTTGTTAAGCAAATTTTTACTCCTGAACTTATTTAGCCTTGCCATAACAAAGGGGTTGAATACTTATTGACTCAAGACATTCCAGCTTTGAATTTTCAATGATTTAAAAAAAATGTAGACAAATATAATTCCACTTTGACTTTACAGGGTATTGTGTGCAGGCCAGTTTTTTCAAATTCAAGCTGTAACACAACAAAATGTGTGAAAAGTCAAGGGGTGTGACCACTTTCTGAAGGCCCTGTACATTACATTCAGCTCATGACGTGACGAACGTCGAACTAGCTGAACTGTCAACGTCTCTCGGGACTCGGCAGATTCACTTAAACCTCTTCCTCACATTCATCTAAATGAACACTGTGACAATATGTCAAAACACGCAGGGTGACATATGATAAATGCCTTGCCCCAACCCATCCATAACGTGCTGTCTGTCCCTGTATTCATGGTGCTGGTAGTGGGCCAAAGGGAAGTGCCATGGTTCCTGCGTAGGGAATCAAGCAGACACTGAAGAGGACGATGAGAGAACACAAAGGTGACCTAGGAGGTTTGAAAGAGAAGAAACAGGCATGGAGGGATGGTCAGACGGACACGCACACACACCGCACACACGCACGCACACGCACACACAAACACACATGCAAATACAAATTGGAGTCAAGAGTACATTTGAACAAAAGGGTGAAGCATATTGAAGGACATGGACATGGATTAGGACATAGAAGATCAGGGAAAACTCAAAGATGACCTTGAGACATCAGATACTGTATGCTGTCCGGCAACAGATTCCTGCATTCTCTTACTCCGATTCTTTATCACTTCCTCTTTCACTCTTTCGTGATGTTTAACATGACGTTCGTCACTTATTCCTTCACTCTTTCTATCACTGATTCTGTCCTACAGACGTTACCCCCACCCCCCCCCCCCGCCTGCCAGTAGAACATAGGAACAGCTAAATCAAATGAAATGTATTTGTCACGTGCACAGGATACAGCAGGTGTAAACGGTACGGTAAAATGCTTATTGCAAGCTCTTCCTCAGCAGTGCAGTATCAATGTAGTGAATGATGGGAGAAGAGCAAAGCATACCTTTAGCCCATCCAGGTTTGAACTCTACTCACCTGCTGCCAGGGACAGAGATGACTGTGACCTGCTGCCAGGGACAGAGATGACTGTGACCTGCTGCAGGGAACAGAGATGACTGTGACCTGCTGCCAGGGACAGAGATGACTGTGACCTGCTGCCAGGGACAGAGATGACTGTAACCTGCTGCCAGGGACAGAGATGATGTGACCGCTGCTCAGGGACAGAGATGACTGTGACCTGCTGCCAGGGACAGAGATGACTGTAACCTGCTGCCAGGGACAGAGATGACTGTAACCTGCTGCCAGGGACAGAGATGACTGTGACCTGCTGCCAGGGACAGAGATGACTGTAACCTGCTGCCAGGGACAGAGATGACTGTACCTGCTGCCAGGGACAGAGATGACTGTGACCTGCTGCCAGGGACAGAGATGACTGTGACCTGCTGCCAGGGACAGAGATGACTGGTAACCTGCTGCCAGGGACAGAGGGATGACTGTGACCTGCTGCCAGGGACAGAATGACTGTACCTGCTGCCAGGGACAGAGGATGACTGTAACCTGCTGTAAGGGACAGAGATGACTGTGACTGCTGCCAAGGGACAAGATGACTGTGACCTGCTGCCAGGACAGGATGACTGGAACCTGCTGCCAGGGACAGAGATGCTGTGACCTGCTGCCAGGGACAGAGATGACTGTAACCTGCTGCCAGGGACAGAGATGACTGTAACCTGCTTGCCAGGGACAGAGAACGACTGTGACATGCTGCCAGGAACAGAGATGACTGTAACCTGCTGCAGGGACAGAGATGGCTGTGACCTGCTGCAGGGACAGAGATGACTGTAACCTGCTGCAGGGACAGAGATGACTGTAACCTGCTGCCAGGGAAGAGATGGCTGTGACCTGCTGCCAGGGACAGAGATGACTGTAACCTGCTGCCAGGGCAGAGATGACTGTGACCTGCTGCCAGGGACAAGAGATGACTGTGACCTGCTGCCAGGGACAGAGATGACTGTAACCTGCTGCAGGGACAGAGATGACTGTAACCTGCTGCCAGGGACAGAGATGACTGTAACCTGCTGCCAGGGGCAGAGATGGACTGTGACCTGCTGCCAGGGACAGAGATGACTGTAACTGCTGCCAGGGACAGAGATGACTGTAACCTGCTGCCAGGGACAGAGAGTGACTTGTGAGGCTGCCAGGGACAGAGATGACTGTAACCTGCTGGCCAGGGACAGAGATGACTGTAACCTGCTGCAGGGACAGAGATGACTGTGACGCTGACTGCCTAAGGGGACAGAGATGACTGTGAACCTGCTGCCAGGGACAGAGATGACTGTAACCTGCTGCCACGCATCGTGATACAATAGAATTTAATATAAAAA
Source organism: Salvelinus sp. IW2-2015 (assembly GCF_002910315.2). Classification (NCBI taxonomy): domain Eukaryota; kingdom Metazoa; phylum Chordata; class Actinopteri; order Salmoniformes; family Salmonidae; genus Salvelinus; species Salvelinus sp. IW2-2015. The sequence goes on from NC_036855.1 coordinate 65,907,069, forward strand.
TTATATAAAATAATATTCTGTAAAAGATTGCAGTCAAAAGAATAAGCCTTGACATACATTTCTGTCAAGAGTTTCTCTGGACCAGGTTTTAAAATCTATCACAGTATTTGTAATGAAGAGTCTACTGTATCCCAGGGCTCTTTCAAGACAAGGTTGAAACAACAGATGGTTATTTTTGTTTTGAAAAGTTACGATTGTCTAACTAGAATGACTGTTYCTTCCTGCAAAGCCTTTCAGCACTAATACAATATCATTAACTAGGAAGACACAAAAGGAATATGAAATCTGTGATTAACAGACCTAACCGTGGGAGAAAGGAGGGACAGATAGCACATGGGTTGAGTTACACATGGCACCCTATTCCCTATGTAGTGCACTACTTTTGACCAGGACCCATAGAACACATAGGGCTCTGTTGAAAAGTAGTGCACTACGGTATGTAGAGAACAGAGTGMCATTTGAGATGCAGTATATAGTGAGATCCGTTGTTTTCCATTTAAACAGAATTAATTAAGGTATTTAAATATTGAACTGCCTTTATAATTAGAACGGCTGGCAGACTCTTTGAAGTGAGGAGATTAAAGTTATGGGGTCACACCGGCCCATACTATGTTGCTAACAAATCCCAACCGAGTTGCAGGGGGAACGTCAGAGGATTTCACTCAGTGTTTATAAGATGTTTGAGCAATGTGTTTTAGCTACAATCCTCTTTAAATAATGGTAATAAATTGAGGGTGAATGTTTCGATGATTCTACACGGTCTTTATAAGATGTTTAAACAATGAACCTCTAGCCTAATGCAAGTATAATCCTCTTTAAATAATGGTACATTTGGATACTAATATGGACATTCATCCACACTGACATGGGAAGAATTGGCTYATAGTTGCAGAACAACAGCTGGGTGGCCTAGATTGTAATGTATTCCGTATCTGTAGACTSCAATACAAACTCTAAGACTGATTCAGTGCAAACATCCTATGAATAAAGAATGGATTTTTTTTAGAACGGTTATGCTGCTATGGGCAAAAACAAAACATCAAGCTCACTCAGTACCTTGCTGCTGCTGCTGCTGCTTCATAATAATCAGATTCCACATTTGCCAGTTGCTTTTTTGCGAGGTACAAAAACGAGCGACAGAGGTTACTGTACATACTGTAGGGTCACTGTCCTCTTTCCTAATTCATCTTTCCTCGATTGCTTGCGTCCTCTTTTCCTCGCCTTCTTCTCAAACAGTATTTAAGGAGAAAGATGCCTGGTGTTGTGTTGTGTGTGTGTGTTTGATGTGTGTTTTGTGTGTGTGTGTGTGTGTGTTGTGTGTGTGTGTGTGTGTGTTGTGTGTGTGTTGTGTGTGTGTTTGGTGTGTTGTGGTGTGTGGTGTGTGTGTGTGTGTGATGTGTGTGTGTTGTGTGTGGTGTGTGTGTGTGTGTGGTGTGTGGTGTGTGTGTGGGTGTGTGTGTGTGTTGTGTTGCTCCTTCCTCAGTTTCAGGCGTCTATGGTAATCAATGTGTAAGCCTGGGCCGTATGGAACAGAACAGAACTCCCAGATGACTCAGGGCGTGATGAGAGTCACAGTAGAGAGAGGAAGACGGTTGCTGCCTCTACTGCTGCTGCTGCTGCTGCTGCAGTCACGACGACGTCACCAGAGCTAAGGGACAGGCTAATAATAGACAGACATGAAATTCAAAAGAAGGTTCCATAATATAGAAATAGAAAAAAAATGAGTGTTCCAGAAAATAGGGAACAGACGAGACAACGTTTCCTGTGAAGAACTTGTKTTAGTTYGGCAGTTAACTTCCATCAAAGCAGATTGTTGGACCTATATATTTAGCTACCTGTTGAAACTCTATGTTGAGACGAGTATGTGTGATTGTGCAGTATGCCTTACAATCTATTGCACATACACGTTGTTGAATTAAGGAACTCATTTTGAAATAAGATGCAATGCAAAAAGTAGGAAGCATCTTAAAATATCTTCACTTATGAATGTAACGTCTTTGGTTGCAGTGCATCTAGTACGATCTGCATTATTACTCATAGTTTGTTACACTTTCACATTAAGTCTCTGTGTTCACTTATCCTGGCCTAATGTCATGTGAGACCCGTACGTACATTGTCTCTGCCGTTGTGTGCAGAGAATCGTAATGAAAAGGGTCACAATAGTATGCATGTCTTACCAATGACTGCATACAAAATGGCACCCTATTCCCTATAGAGGGCACTACATTTCACCATATCCAGTCAAAAGTAGGGAATAGGGTGCAGTTTGGGATGCTGGCCATCTCTTTAACTGGAACGTACAACAGAAACCACCAGGTAAACAGCTGCCGAGACAATGTGGACACCGCATAGCAGCCTTTACACAACTATACACCCATTAAAAGCACTCAGACAACATCTACCATCGCAATCATCCAAGGACTTCTCTAGTTGTTGTTCTCCTGTTATTAGAAGAAAAAGAGACTGGAAAACTACCAGGAAGGGAAAGAAAGGAAGTGATCTTCTCCTTTTCCTTTGTGAGCTCTTGTGAAGTGAGCTGCAGGAAGATGGTTTTTTCTCTCAACTATACTGCCTCTATGTCCAATCTCAAGTGATTACACTGGAACCAATCAACTGCAACAGTAGTGTTGGAGGTTTCTGTATGAGAGGAGAGCCTGAAAATACAATGCATTTTGATTAATCCCAGTTTACAACAATAACAGTACTTGTAAGCCTTGTCGGAGCCAGAACGGCCCATAGGGCAKGAGCCTATCTCTTGTTTCTGTAGCGTGAGGCAGCTTGATGTACAATTACACGCCCTGGATAGGACGCTACTGTTGCAGGGCCTTACCCTTACAATCCATGTCCTTAATTCTGAGTGACAAACAGAGAGGTGTCGGGTCCCATTTATGAGTCTTTGGTATGACTTGATCGGGGATTAAACCCCAAAAACCTTCCAATCTCACGGCGGACACTCTAACCACACGGCCACTGAGATGCAATGGTTATAATAATGTCGTTTCATCCAGGTTTGCCTGCTGGGATAGTGCTTTTATAGTAAGCTATGTGTTATTATGTTTATATCTAGTAAAAGCACCCGTATGCACACTCCATTACACAGTGGGGTTTTTATTGGCAGAGTGTTGCCATAAATGTCACTATAGAAGCAGGTGAGAAAAGTACTGTCAATRTCAGTTGCCTCAGAGGGACAGACAGGGTCGTCCTCTCGTCATTTCCATCTGCGTACACATCGTGATTCATAATTCATTGACTGATATCAAAAGGAACGAAACAGAGTGTCCCRAACAGCCAAGCAGAGCCCAGACTAAGATTAACATCTAAACTAAACTGACAGCCTATAGGTCTCACTCAAAACGTTAAGTCATTCATTAGTTACTAGATGTTACTGTGT
>NC_036855.1:65910814-65916442 GCF_002910315.2 Salvelinus sp. IW2-2015
TGTGTATAAATGGTAGTTCATTGGGATAATTGGTAGTTAATGGTGATCAAACTAGAAGTCAACATTTCCCAAACTCCCTTTAATTCTTTAATCAGATTTGTTAATTCAATCTACTAATATCTTTAGAAGGAGAAGTTTCCTGACTAATTTGTGTTAATGGTGGCCATTTTATTATGTGTTGTTTTCATCTATAACCCTGTGTGACTGGTGGACTGGTAAAGGTCTAATGTTTATATTGTAGCTAGTCATTTAATTAGGTGTTGTTATTCATCTATAACCTGTGACTGGTGACTGGTTAAAGGTCTATGTTTTATAATTGTAGCTAGTCATTTAAAAGGACTCCAATGTCTCCTTAGCACAAAGGTACTAAGTAACCCTAGGTCACGCTGAAGAAGGCGCTGCGTTGCCGAGACGTTGGTTAGGCGTACTCATTAAGTTGTTAGGAGTATATTTAGAGTGTGCAACTTCCTTTCTTTTTCTATAGTTTACCCTCCGTTCGTCAGCACCTCTAAAAGAAAACGGCCGAAGTGAGAGGTGCTTTTGAATTGACAAAATGTCTATGAGTAACGCTGTAAGTCAATTAAAATAATATATTCCTCCCAGCTAACACATCTCTCTAGCTGTGTTCTATCCGTGTGTTRAACAATTCTTTTGAAAAGTACTTGCTTGTTACCCTCAATACATAGTATTTAAAATATTTTGAATAGTGTTTGAACCCAGGTCTGGTTGTTGGAGGCTGATTCCTCCATTGCGTGTTGAATGTTTGAATGTTTACTCTCGGCATGGTGAAGAAGCAAGCCAGCGCTGACATCAGTGGATGGGTGGGGATTTGTTTCCCTGGCTGGTACTAGCTCTTGAATAATKAAATGGGTTCGGCAAAGCATGCTTKGCTCTATTCTCTTTCAGAAGGAAGGCGAATAGAGGAGATATTCTGACAGTCTTCTGCTGCTTGACAGGCTTGGCAGCTTCGCCCTACCCCAGAACGTGAGAGGCCTCCTGAACACTGAACAGAGGCCCWWCCCCAGAACGTGAGAGGCCTCCTGAACAGAGGCCCTACCCCAGAACGTGAGGGGCCTCCTGAACACTGAACAGAGGCCCTAACCCAGAACGTGAGGGGCCTCCTGAACACTGAACAGAGGCCCTACCCCAGACAGTGAGGGGCCTCTTGGACAGACGCCCTACCCCAGAAAGTGAGGGGCCTCCTGAACAGAGGCAGATGTGTGTTTCAAATGGCACCCTATTCCCTATAATACACAACTTCTGTTGACTAGAGCACACATAGTGATCTGGTCAAAAGTAGGACACTATGTAGGTAATAGGGTGCTATTTGGGACGCAGCCAAAGAATGCCCTTGCTTTGTATATTAAGGACAAAAACAGACACTGTCTGGAGCAAAATAGTGATGCTTTCAGACTAAGTTYACCAATGGTTACTATTGTGTCTGTTCACAAAAAGCCAAGTCAAGCAAAAAGCAGAGTGTCTGGGTCTGGGGCTATGTTCTGGGTCTGGGACTATGTTCTGGGTCTGGAGCTATGTTCTGGGTCTGGAGCTATGTTCTAGGTCTAGGAAACCTGTTATTCTGGGTTTTGGTCTGGCCGGTGGCTGGGTCTAGGGTGTTCAGTCAGCCCTAGTCCTCCCCMACYAGGCTGCTCTGACAGCCCTCACACATAACCACACTTGTTTCTCACCTTCAATGTCCCAAATAAATCAATAAATTAATCAAATATTTTGTAAGGAAGGAAGAATAGAACAGAAACACACAAACACACACACACACACACACCACACCAACACGCACACACACACACACACACCACACACCAACACCACACACACACACACACACACACACACACACACACAAGCACACACAGAACAACACACAACAACACACACCACAACACACACAACAAACCACACCACACGGCGCGCGCGCGCACACACACACACGACCACACATACACACACACACACACTGCACGGCATTGTTAGGACAGATCAGAATAATGTGCTGCCAAACATCACAATATTACCTCCTATGAGGCTATGTGGATTGAGGGACAAGCTGTCTTCTCCACCATGATTTGCTGTTAGCAGTGCGCCGCGAGCACAATCTGGGATGTTTTTGTTAAAAATATCTAAAAATATAAACTAGACGTTTCACATGAAGCCTGTATGTGCTGTTCCCCAAATGGTATAGGAAAATTGTAACAAGGCAAAACACCAACAGTAAAAGACACAATAAGGTAGAAGAGCCACCCGCTGTGGAGTCACAGGAAACACATAGGGAGAGAGCAACCCCCCTGTGGAGTCTACCAGAAAACACGATAAGGGAGAAGATGCACACCCCCTGTGGAGCTTACACAGTAAAACACATAGGGAGAAGACAACCCCCCTGTGAGTCCACAGTAAAACACATAGGGAGAGAAGCACCCCCTGTGTAGAGTACCACAGTAAAAACACATAGGAGAAGAGGCACCCCTGTGGAGTGCACAGGAAAACACATAGAGAAGAGCAAACCCCCCTGTGGAGTGCCACAGGAAAAACAATAGAGAAGAGCAACCACCCTGTGGAGACCACAGTAAAACACATAGGAGAAAGCAACCCCCTGTGGAATACCACAGGAAAACACATAGGGAGAAGAGCAACGCTTCTGTGGAGTACCACAGTTAAAACACATAGGGAGAAGCAGCACCCCCTGTGGAGTGCCACAGGAAAACACATAGCTAGTCTCCATACCCACACACACACACACTACACAGACACACACATACACACACACACACCACACACACACACACACAACACACACACACACACAACACACACACACACACACACACCACACACACACCACACACCACATACACACACAACACACACACATCTGTAACCGTCACCTTCATTAAAACTACACTTTAGTTACATGGCCGCTGACCAGATAAGTCTGCTCTCTCCAACTCATCCACTTTATAATTACATGGCGCTGACAAACTAAGTGCTCTTCCTCCAACTCCAACTCCACTTTATACAATTACCATGGTCCGCTGACCCAGATCTAGTGTGATCTCTCCTCAACTCCTTATACATTACATGGTCGCTGACCAGACTAAGTGTGATCTCCTCCAACCTCCCTTATTACATTACCATGCGTGCTGACCAGATACAGTGTGTTCCTCCAACTCCATTATATACCATGTCGCTACCAACTACAATGTGATCTCTTCTCCAACTCCACTTTATACATTACCATGGTCGCTGCCAGACTACAGTGTGATCTCTCTCCAACTCCACTTTTTACATTACCAATGGTCGCTGACCCAGACTACAGTGTGATCTCTCCTCCAACTCCACTTTATACTTACATTGTCGCTGACCCAGACTACATTGTGATCTCTCCTCCAACTCATCTCACTTTATACATTTACCATGGTCGCTGACCCAGATACTCACCGGTGATCTCTCCTCCCACTCCACTTTATACATCCATGGTCGCTGACCCAGAACGTACCATGTCGATCTCTCCTCCCAATCTCTTATAATCATTACCGTGTCGCTGCACCAGACTACCAGTGTGATCTCTCTCCACTCCCTTTATACCATTACCATGTCGCTGACCCAGACTACAGTGTGATCTCTCCTCCAACTCTACTTTATACATTACCATGGTCGCTGACCCAGCTACAGTGTGATCTCTCTCCCAACATCCATGTATCCATTACCATGGTCGCTGACCCAGACTACATGTGATCTCTCCTCCAACTTCTACTTTAGTAACATTACCATGGTCGCTGATCCAGCAAACTACGTATGTGATCTCTCCTCCAAACCTCTACTTACTATTACATACCATGTCGCTGCAACTCAGACTATCGGGGGGGGTGAGGGTTGGGTGGGGGGGGGGTGAGGGAAGTGTGTGGGGGGGGGGGGTGATCTCTCCTCCAACTCTACTTTATACATTACCATGTCGCTGACCCAGACTACAGTGTGATCTCTCCTCCAACTCTACTTTATACATTACCATGGTCGCTGACCCAGACTACAGTGTATCTCTCCCAACTCACTTTATTACATTACCATGGTCGCTGACCCAGACTACAGTGTGATTCTCTCCTTCAACTCTACTTTTATACATACCATTCGCTGACCCAGACTACAGTGTGATCTCTCCTCCAACTCTACTTTATACATTACCATGGTCGCTGACCCAGACTACAGTGTGATCTCTCCTCCAACTCCATCTTCCCAGATTAAGAGGCAGAGAGAGACGGTAGACATCTGTTATTCACTCTTTCAGTTGGTTCATGAGTTGAGAAGCTAAAATCACATTTTTGTGTTTGCATGTGCGTGTGTGTGTGCATGTGTGTGGAGGTTCATTTTGAGATGAAAAGTTAAAAGCACATCTTCAAACAACTTGTGGATTTTGGCTGTTGGAMGATAATGGGCTTTTCTGACCAAATGGAAAAACAGGTGAAAATAGATAATTTATAAAAGGAGACGTGGTCACCTGGACTATCATGAATGAATATCTGTGAAAGGACACATCTCATCCGCTGGAGATGACAATCTGTGGACCTGTCCCAAATGGCTCCCTAATCCCTACAGTCAGTATATAATGCAATACTTTGACCGGAGCCCATAGAGCAAGATGTGCTCTATGTAGGGAATAGGGTGCCATTTCGGATGGAGACTACGACCTATGTGATTTAACCCTTGATTTTCAAAGGGTCACTTCATATAAAAACTCAGTTAACACCAGGGCGATAATGCACCAGGGCGATAATGCACCAGGGTGATAACGTGACATGGCGATAATGCACCAGGGTGATAATGCACCAGGGAGACAATGCACCAGGGCGATGATGATGAACTTCTTTAGATCAACAATAGAACAATTCAACAGTATCTCTTTAATTCAACAATTGAATACCGCAAAATGTTAAGTTAAGTGAAAATAAATCGAACTTAACATAATTTTCTTTTCCAAGCTCAGCTGAGACAGAAAGCTGAGCTTGGGCCTATACAGTATGCAGCTGAGCAAGGGCCTGTACAGTATGCAGCTGAGCTAGGGCCTGTACAGTATGAAGCTGAGCAAGGGCCTGTACAGTATATAGCTGAGCTAAGGCCTATACGGCATGCAGCTGAGCTAGGGCCTGTACAGTATGCAGCTGAGCAAGGGCCTGTACAGTATGCAGCTGAGCTAGGGCCTGTACAGTATGCAGCTGAGCTTGGGCCTGTACAGTATGCAGCTGAGATTGGGCCTGTACAGTATGCAGCTGAGCATGGGCCTGTACAGTATGCAGCTGAGCTAGGGACTGAACAAAATACAGCTGAGACAAAAAGCTGAGCTTGGGCCTATGCAGCTGAGACAAAAAGCAGAGTGTGGGCCTGTACATTATCCAGCTGAGACAGAAAGCAGAGCTTGGACCTATCCAGTATCCAGCTGAGACAGAAAGCAGAGCTTGGACCTATCTAGTACCCATTTGAGACAGAAAGCAGAACTTGGGCCTGTACAGTGTATCCCAAAGGACACCCTATTCCCCACATAGTGTACTACTTTAGTAGTAAAAGTAATGCCTTTATAGGGATATTAGAGTGCCGTTTTGGATGCAACCAACCACCATATTC
>NC_036855.1:65916467-65918967 GCF_002910315.2 Salvelinus sp. IW2-2015
CCAGGTGTATGATAATGCACCGGGGCAATAAACGCACCATGGGGATAAATGCACCAGTGTGATAATGCACCAGGTGAGATAATGCACCTGGGCGATGATGCACCAGGGAGATAATGCACCAGAGCGATGATGCACCAGGGAGATAATGCACCAGGGAGATAATGCACCAGGGCGATGATGATGAACTTCTTTAGATCAACAATAGAACAATTCAACAGTATCTCTTTAATTCAACAATTGAATACCGCAAATGTTAAGTTAAGTGAAAAWAAATCTAACTTAATATTATTTTATTTTCCAAGCTCAGCTGAGACAGAAAGCCTTTCTTGGGCCTATACAGTATGCAGCTGAGCTAGGGCCTATACGGCATGCAGCTGAGCTAAGGCCTGTACAGTATGCAGCTGAGCTAGGACCTGTACAGTATGCAGCTGAGCTAGGGCATGTACAGTATGCAGCTGAGCTAGGGCCTATACGGCATGCAGCTGAGCTAGGGCCTGTACAGTATGCAGCTGAGCTAGGGCCTGTACAGTATGCAGCTGAGCTAGGACCTGTACAGTATGCAGCTGAGCTAGGGCATGTACAGTATGCAGCTGAGCTAGGGCCTGTACAGTATGCAGCTGAGCTTGGGCCTGTACAGTATGCAGCTGAGCTAGGTCCTGTACAGTATGCAGCTGAGCTAGGGCCTGTAAAGTATGCAGCTGAGACAAAAAGCTGAGCATGGGCCTGTACAGTATGCAGCTGAGCTAGGACCTGAACAAAATACAGCTGAGACAAAAAGCTGAGCTTGGGCCTATGCAGTTGAGTCAAAAAGCAGAGTGTGGGCCTGTACAGTATCCAGCTGAGACAGAAAGCAGAGCTTGGACCTATCCAGTATCCAGCTGAGACAGAAAGCAGAGCTTGGACCTATCCAGTATCTAGCTGAGACAGAAAGCAGAGCTTGGACCTATCCAGTATCCAGCTGAGACAAAGCAGAGCTTGGACCTATCCAGTATCCAGTTGAGACAGAAAGCAGAGCTTGGACCTATCTAGTATCCAGTTGAGACAGAAAGCAGAGCTTGGGCCTGTACAGTATGGATGCATCCCAAAGGRCACCCTATTCCCCACATAGTGTACTACTTTAGTAGTAAAAGTAATGCCTTTATAGGGATATTAGAGTGCCGTTTTGGATGCAACCAACCACCATATTCATACACTAAGCTGCCTCCATAAATGCAGGAAGTAAACAGCACAGGGCAGATCAATGCTATGACCAGGACAGGACAGATCAATGTTTTAACATCACACCTTGTACAGGTCAATCAGCGTATGTTGTCCCAGTACATTGAAACAAACAAACAGACAAACACATGTCCATGGCTGAGCATCAGTACCATTATGTCTTGTACTATACAATTAGCCTGTTCTGACCATGCACTGTAAACTCCCTCTGGCTACAAAGACCAGAAATACCTTTGAATCACAGACCGTGTTCATACTATACAGTACCATATAGGACTACCAGAGCAAATTAAATATACATCTAGAAAGAAAAACCATTGATCAGTCTATATTGGCTGAGTCCCAAATGGCACCCTGTTCCCCATAGGCCTCTGGTCAAAAGTAGTGCACCAAATAGGGAATAGGATGCCATTTGGGACGGCGACGCATTCGTACCCCTTGTTATTTGTCTTTTTCCTCTCCTCTAATTCCCTCCATCCCCTGCAGCGATTCTATGGTGAAAGAGCCAGACGCCAATAAGCTGTAATTCATTAACCCCTCTCATCCACACTGTACTTCTGTGCCAGAAGCATTATGTCACAGCCAATATAGCTCAAAGATAAGCGCTAGCTAGCTTCCAAACAGCCAGCCCATAAGCCATGCAAATGATAGCAAGGTGCAAGACAAGACATCCCTGTAGTACTGCTGGCTGGGGAGACTGGCTGGCTGGCTGGGAGACTGCTGTGAGACTGGCTGGGAGACGACTGGATGGGAGACTGGCTGGGAGACTGGCTGGCTGCTGGGAGACTGGCTGGAGACTGGATGGGAGACTGGGAGAACTGGATGGGAGACTGGATGGCTGGGAGATGGCTGGAGAACTGGATGGGAGACTGGCTGGAAGACTGGCTGGGAGACTGGTTGGCTGGCTGGCTGGCTGGCTGGGAGACTGGCTGGGAGGCTGGCTAGGAGACTGGCTGGGAGACTGGTTGGCTGGCTGGGAGACTGGCTGGGAACTGGATGGGAGACTGGGAGACTGGATGGGAGATTGGCTGCTGGCTGGCTGGGCTGGCTGGCTGGGAGACCGGCTGGGATACTGGATGAGAGACTGGGAGACTGGCTGGGAGACTGGCTGGGAGACGGCTGACTGGAGGCTGGCTGGAGACTGGCTGGGAGACTGGCTGGCTGGCTGGGAGACTGCTGGGAGACTGGCTGGCTGGAGACTGGCTGGAGGCTGGCTGGCTGGGAGACTAGCTGGATGCTGGCTGGCTGGGAGACTGGCTGGAGGCTGCTGCTGGGAGACTGG
>NC_036855.1:65921467-65922830 GCF_002910315.2 Salvelinus sp. IW2-2015
ATACTAAACAAGATCAGTTAAGATAGAATGAATCAACATTATAGTTATTAGTCTATAATTATTCTTACAAATGTTTTATACTGTACTTCCTGAAGTTCTCAGAAATCCTTCCTTAGACGTAGTAGGTTCTTAATGTGTTGAAGTGTTTGTATGTCTGAAGTAGGAAAAGTAGTTGCTGATTGGGTTCTGAACGTGCATTTTGAGATTTCCTATCTGTGTTTGCTATAAACAAACTTCCTATTCATTTAATGAATCGCTAGATATCCAGCCACCTGGCTTCCTGCATAGGTCACATAACTTGAATTTCACAATACTGGCACGTACTGTGATATTTTCCCTCACAGCTCTTTTCTGTTTGATACGCTATAGTGGAAACAGTACATTACCTGCAGGAGAAAGATCCTTTGTATGATTTAATCTGTTGATGGATGTCTTCAATGTGTTTGCTGACATAAGAAAGCAGAGTGCAACATAATGATCCAATTACACTGAAAAATATGCTTCTTTTCTCTGGGTATCCCATCATCTGGGAACAGGTGTAAGATCTTCATTTGATCCAGGAGCAAAATGGTCTCACCACAGAAATGTGGAGTATTACGTGGATTATAGTTATTAAAAATCTTTTGTAGCGATTGATCGAAAAACATGTGTTATGCCAATCATCTGTCGACTATAAATAACAAAGTCTGCTACAACACGTCAGTTATCTGAACAAACCTTTCCAGCTGAAAACATGTAATGTATGTTTGGTCTGTACTGTACCTTTTTCTGGATCCATTTTAAGCAAGGGTTTCCATGGCAACCCAACGTTTCTATATTACCCAAGAAATCGTGGGGCTGTGGCATACTTCACAACCTAACATTGTCTCAGACATAAAATGAAACAAAGATTGAGTTGAGCTTTTTTTTATTTTTACAGCGACAGTGCACATTACAACGTTTCAGTTAAAAGAGCTGGTTCAGCCAGCTGGCCTAATTTTCAACCGCAGCTCTTGGGCAGATTATTAAAAACATTACAATAACAATACAGACAACAAAGAGCAGTGAACAATGCTGGCAACATAGGACAGGAAACACAATAGCATGAGCAGACAGAGTAACATAGACAAAGTAACATGTAGCAGGCACAGAGTAACATAGGACAAGAAACACATAGCATGCAGACAGAGTAACATAGGACAAGTAACATGTAGCATGCAGACAGAGTAACATAGGACAAGGAACACATAGCATGCAGACAGAGTAACATTAGGACAAGTAACATGTAGCACGCAGACAGGAACAGTGAGTATAACATAGGACAAGTAACATGTAGCACGCAGACAGACAGCAGTAACATAGGACAAGTAACATGTAGCACGCA
>NC_036855.1:65922855-65931713 GCF_002910315.2 Salvelinus sp. IW2-2015
CATAGATATTTAAAATATTTAATAGTGTTTAACCAGTTCTGTTTTGCAGCTGATTCCTTCCATTGCAGTGTTGAATGTTTGAATGTTACTCTCAGGCTGGAAGCAGCAACCAACCTCTTCAGTGCGCATGGGTGATTTGATTTCCAGCTGGTACTAGCTCTTGAAATGAAATGGTTCGGCAAAGCATTGCTTGGCATTTCTATTTTTTATTCCTTTTCTTTTCAAAGGGAAGGCGGGAGCGAGGGAATGAGGAGAATTCTGACAGTCTTCTGCTGTGGACAGAGCTTGCAGCTTCGCCCTACCCCAGAACGTAGCGGCTGCCTGCAACACTGAACAAGGCCAATCCCCAGAACGTGAAGCTCCCTGAACAGAGCCCTTCCCAGAATAGAGCCTCCTGAACACTGAACAGGCCATAACCCAGAACGTGAGGCCTCCGAACACTGACCAGCGCCCTACCCCAACAGTTGAGGGGCCTCTTGGACAAGCCCACCCAGAAAGTGAGTGGCCTCGCTGACGAGAGGCAATGTTGTTTCAAAATGCACCTATTCCCTATCAATACACAACTTCTGTTGACTAGAGCTAACATAGTATACTGCTGTCAAAAAATAGACACTATGTAGGTAATAGGGCTATTTGGACGCCAGCCAAAGAATGCCCTCTGCTTTGTATATTAAGGACCAAAAAGACCACCTGTTGACAAAATAGTTGATGTTTCAGTACTAAGTTCACCACATGTTACTACTTGTGATCTGTTCACAAAAGAGCAAGTCAAGCAAAAGCAGAGATGATCTGGTCCGGGCTATGTTCTGGTCTGACTATTTCTGGTCTTGGAGCTATTTCTGGGTCTGGAGCTTGCTTTCTATGTCTAGAGAAAACCTTTTCTGGGTTTTGTCATGGCCGGTGGCTGGGATCTAGGTGTTCAGTCAACGCACTATCCTCCCCCATATGGCTGCTCTGGAACACCGCTCACACCAATAACCACAACTCTGTTGCTACACCCTTCAATTTCCCAAATAATCATAAAATTACATCAACATATATTTGTAAGGAACGAAGAAGTAGAACGAAACACACAACACACACACACACACACACCACACCAACACACACACACAACACACACACACCACACACCACACACACACACACACACACACACACACACACACACACACACAACACAACACACACACACACACACAACACACACAACAAACCACACACAGCGCACAACCACACACACCACCATCCACACACACACACACTGACACGGCATTGTAGGACAGATCAGAATAAAGTGCTGCCCAAACATCACAATATACCTCACTATAGGCTATGTATGAGACAATGCTGTTCTCCACCCATGATTTGCGTGTATTAGCAGTGCGCCCAGCACATATCTGGATGTTTTTGTTAAAAATATCTAAAAAATATAAACTAGACGTTCACATGAAGCCTGTTATGTGCTGTCCACCAAAATGGTATAGAGAAAATGTAACAAGCAAAACACCAACAGTAAAAACACAATAAGGGAGAAGAGCCACCCCCCTGTGGAGTCCACAGGAAACACATAGGAGAGAGCAAAACCCCCCGTGGAGTCTACCCAGAAAAACCATAAGGGAAAAGCACACCCCCTGTGGAGCTTACACAGTAAAAACACATAGGAGAAGACAAACCCCCCTGTGAGCTCCACAGTAAACACAGACATAGGGAGAGAAGCAACCCCCCTGTGTAGGTACACACAGTAAAAACACATAGGAGAAGAGGCACCCCCCTTGGAGTGCACAGGAAAACACATAGGAAGAGCAAACCCCCCCTGTGCGAGTGCCACAGGAAAAAAATAGAGAAGATGCAACCACCCTGTGGAGACCACAGTTTAAAAACACATAGGAGAAAGCAAAACCCCCTGTGGAATACCACAGAAAACACCATAGGAGAAGAGCAACTTCTGTGGAGTACCACAGTTCAAAACACATAGGGCAGAAGCAGCAAGCCCCTCCTGTGGAGTGCCACAAGGAAAAACACACTAGCTAGTCTTCCATAACCCACACACACACACACTACACAGACCACACAGTATCACACACACACACCACACACACACACACACAACACACACACACACAAACACACACACACACACACACACCACACACACACGCACACACCACATACACACACATACACACACACACTTCTGTACACCGTCACCTTCATTAAAACACACTTTTTACTTACCATGGCCGCTGGACCCAGATTAAAGTCTGTCTTCCTCTCCAACTCCAACTCCACTTTATAATTACCACTGCGCTGACCCAAACTAAGTCTGCTCTCTCCTCCAACTCCAACTCCACTTTATAACAATTACCATGGTCCGCCTGACCCAGACTAGTTGATCTCTCCTCCAACTCCACTCTATACATTACCATGGTCGCTGACCAGATCTAGTGATGATCGCTCCTCCAACCTCCACTTATTACATTACCAATGCTGCTGACCAGGACTACAGTGTAAGCTCTCCTCCAACTCACACTTATATTACAATACCAATGTCGCTCTACCCAAACTACAATGTGATCTCTTCTCCAAACTCCACTCTTAATAGATTACCTATGGTCGCTGCCAGACTACAGTGTGATCTCTTCTCCAACTTCCACTTTATTACATTACCAGAGGTCGCTACCCAGACTACACGTAGTTGATTCTCCTCCAACTTCCACTTTATGATTACCATGAGCCGCTGACCCAGATAAGTCTGATCTCTCCGTCCAGACCTCACTTTATACATTACCATGGTCGCTAGACAACTAACAGTCGTGCGCTGTCTTTCTCAACTCCACACTCCACTTTTACATTACACCAGGGTCGCGTGACCCAAACTAGCATTGTCATCTCTCCTCCAACTCACTTTATGACATCTTACCTGTCGCTGCACCAGACTTAACCAGTGATCTCTTCTCCAAACTCCCCTTTATAACCATTTACCAATGTCGCTGACCCAGACTACAGTGATCTCTCCGTCCACTCTACTTTACTACATTACCATGTCGCATAGCCCAGATCTAACATGTGATCTGCTCCCAAACTCCATTGTACATTACCATCGTCGCACTGACCCAGACACAGTGTGATCTCTCCCCAACTTCACTTTTATACATTACCATGGTCGACTGACCAGAACTACGATGTGATCTCTCCTCCAGAGCTCTACCTTATATTACATTACCATGTCGCTGATCTCAGACTACAATCTGGGGGGGAGGGGGGGGGGGGAGGGGGGGGGAAGTTGGGGTGAGGAGGGGGGCAGGATCTCTTCCATCCATCTGCACCTTTATACATTACCATGGTGCTGACCCGACACAGTGTGATCTCTCCCCAACTACTAACTTTATACCATACCATGGTCGCTGACCAGACTACAGTGTATCTCTCCCCAACTCACTTTATTACGATTACCATGGTCGCTGACCCAGACTACATGTGTCGTCCATCTATTACTACGTCGCTGCAACTACGGAATCTCCTCCAAAACTTTTATACATACCCATTCGCTGACCCAGACTTACGAGTGTGATCTCTCCTCCAACTCTACTTTAACTTACCATGGTCGCTGACCCAGCACTGTACAGATGTGATCTCTCCTCCACTTCCATCTTCCAGATTAAGAGAGCAAGGAGACAGGTAGACAGCTGTTATTACTCTTTCATTGGTTTCATGAGATTGAGAAAGCTAAAAATCACATTTTTGTGTTTGCATGTGCGTGTGGTGTGTGCATGTGTGTGGTTCCATTTTGAATGAAAGGTAAAAGCACATCTTCAAACAACTTGTGGATTTTAGGCTGTGTGGAAGATAAGGCTTTTACCAAATGGAAAAACAGGTGAAAAGAAATTTATAAAATGAGACGTGCGGCACCGGACTACATGAATGAGTATCTGTGAAGGACCAATCTCATCCGCTGGAGATGACAATCTGATGAGACCTGTCCAAAATGCTCCCTAATCCTACAGCAGATATATAATTGCAATACTTTGACCGGAGCCCATAGAAGGCAAGATGGCTCTATGTAGGGGAATGGTCCACTTTCGATGGAACGACTACGCACTATGTATTTCACCCTTTGATTTTTCAAAGGGTCACTCATATAAACAACCAGTGAAACACCAGGTCATTACTGCACCAGAGCAAATAATGCACCAGGTATAACGTACATCAGATAAGCACCAGCGTATAATGACACCAGGGAGACAGCCCATAGATATGCACCAGGAGCGATGATGATAACTTCTTTAGATCAACAATAGAACAATTCAACAGTATCCATCTTTAATTCAACCATTGAATAGCGCAGCAATGTTAAGTTAAGCTGAAAAACAAATCGATATACTTAACATTAATGTTTATTTTCAGCTCAGCTGAGACAGATAAGCCTGATCTTAGGGCTCTTACAGTACAGTAGAGAGCTGTCCTAGCTGCAGCTAAGAGCTAGGCTATACGCATAGCAGCTGAGCAAGAGCCTGTTACAGTATATACTGCTAGCTAGGCTAGTAAACGCATCGCAGCTGAGGGGCCATGTAGCATATGCAGTGCTGAGCAAGGCCGTTAGCGGCTATGCACTGAGCTAGGCCTGTACAGTATGGCAGGTGAGCTTGGCGCTTTACAGTATGCAAGCTGACTTGGCTGCTACAGTTGCAGCTGAAGCATGGCCCTGTACCAGTAATGCGCTGCGTCTAACGGGAGAACTGAACACAAAGACTGCAGACAAAAGCTGAAAGCTTGGGCCTAATGCCGCTGAGACAAAAGCCGAAGTGGTGGGCCTGTTGACCATTATCCAGCTGAGAACCGAAAGCAGACTTGAGACCTAGTCCATATCCAGCGAACGACGAAAGAGAGCTTGACTATCTAGTCCATTGAGACAGCAACAGCAGAACTTGCCTGTACAGTGTATCCAAAGGACACCCTATTCCCACATAGTTGTACTACGCTTTAGTCTAGTAAACGTCAATGCCTGTTATAGGGTATTTAGGTCCGTTTTATGCAACAACCACCATATGCTGACTACACTTAGCTGCTCCATAAATGCGGAAAGTAAACAGACACAGGGCACTCATGTGATATGAACAGAGCAGAGCAGATCAATATTTCTGACAAGGACAGAGGCAGATCAATGTTTTTCGAACCAGGACAGAGCAGATCACTGTTTTGACCAGACCAAGGCAGAGTTTGACAGACAGGTACCAGATCAGGATAATATATTGGACCAGACAGAGAAGAGTCAATATTTTGACAAAGGACAGAGCAGATCAATGTTTTGACCAGGACAGAGCAGATCACTGTTTTGACCAGGACAGGGCAGATCACTGTTTTGACCAGGACAGAGCAGATCAATGTTTTGACCAGGACAGGGCAGATCACTGTTTTGACCAGGACAGAGCAGATCAATGTTATGACCAGGACAGGACAGATCAATGTTTTGACCAGGACAGATCAATGTTTTGACCAGGACAGAGCAGATCAATGTTTTGACCAGGACAGAGCAGATCAATGTTTTGACCAGGACAAGACAGATCAATGTTTTGACCAGGACATGACAGATTATTGTTTTCACCAGGACAGAGCAGATCAATGTTATGACCAGGACATGACAGATCAATGTTTTCACCAGGACAGGGCAGATCAACGTTATGACCAGGACAGGACAGATCAATGTTTGACCAGGACAGATCAATGTTTTGACCAGGACAGGAAATATCAATGTTTTGACCAGGACAGATCAATGTTTTGACCAGGACAGGGCAGATCAATGTTATGACCAGGGCAGATCAATGTTATGACCAGGACAGATCAATGTTTTGACCAGGACAGGGCAGATCAATGTTATGACCAGGACAGAGCAGATCAATGTTTTGACCAGGACAGATCACTGTTTTGACCAGGACAGGACAGATCAATGTTTTGACCAGGACAGATCAATGTTTTGACCAGGACAGAGCAGATCACTATTTTGACCAGGACAGAGCAGATCAATGTTTTGACCAGGACAGGACAGATCAATGTTTTGACCAGGACAGGACAGATCAATGTTTTGACCAGGACAGAGCAGACCAGGACATATCAATGTTTTAACATCACACCTTGTACAGGTCAATCAGCGTCTGTTGTCCCAGTACATTGAAACAAACAAACAGACAAACACATGTCCATGGCTGAGCATCAGTACCATTATGTCTTGTACTATACAATTAGCCTGTTCTGACCATGCACTGTAAACTCCCTCTGGCTACRAAGACYAGRAATACCTTTGAATCACAGACCATGTTCATACTATACAGTACCATATAGGACTACCAGAGCAAATTAAATATACATCTAGAAAGAAAAACGATTGATCAGTCTATATTGGCTGAGTCCCAAATGGCACCCTGTTCCCCATAGGCCTCTGGTCAAAAGTAGTGCACCAAATAGGGAATAGGATGCCATTTGGGACGCATTCGTACCCCTTGTATTTSTCTTTTCCTCTCCTCTATTCCCTCCATCCCCTGCAGCGATTCTATGGTGAAAGAGCCAGACGCCAATAAGCTGTAATTCATTAACCCCTCTCATCCACACTGTACTTCTGTGCCAGAAGCATTATGTCACAGCCAATATAGCTCAAAGATAAGGCGCTAGCTAGCTTCCAAACAGCCAGCCCATAAGCCATGCAAATGATAGCAAGGTGCAAGACAAGACATCCTGTAGTACTGCTGGCTGGGAGACTGGCTGGCTGGCTGGGAGACTGGCTGTGAGACTGGCTGGGAGACGACTGGATGGGAGACTGGCTGGGAGACTGGCTGGCTGGCTGGGAGACTGGCTGGGAGACTGGATGGGAGAGGCTTTTAACCGGTTACAGAAGTCAACAAATGAGAGCCCTGGCCTTCCTATCTCACCGTCATAGCAGGCATCCTTACAGTAGTAGGTGTATAATGTTACCTCATAAGCATAGCAGATATGTATAAGTGTCACGCCCGTGACTTAGTATTACTTTGTTTTTCTTTATTATTTTTGGTTTGGGTCAGGGTGTGACGCCGGGTGTATGTGTGTTTTTGGTCTTGTCTAGGGTTTATTGTATGTCTAGGTGTGTGGTGTCTAGTCTAGACATATGTAGGTCTATGGTGGCCTAGATTGGTTCCCAATCAGGAGGCAGCTGTTTTATCGTTGTCTCTGATTGGGGATCTTTCTATTGTTGTAGGTGTGTGTGCTAGTTGGTGTGTTTGCAGTGTGTTGGTGTTTGTGGTTGTGTGTTGTGTGTGTGTTGTGTTTCGTTGGGTGTTGGTTTTGCGATTGTTGCCGACATGATATCATTGTTGTGTATGTAGTGTGGTGTGACAACTCATCACCGCTTCGCCATCTAATGGAAGTGTATTGTCTTTGTTCAGTATGATCTCTTCCTCACTCCTCTTAGTACATAGATACTAGTATTGCTAGTTCTCACTACACTTTCCACTTCATGCCCGCGTTGCCGCTCTTGGTCTCACTCTCACTATCAACCAGCAGACGTAAAGCTGCGAATTTATAGCGCACCTGTCAACTGTTAACCTCGTTTGTGAGACACACCACCACAGGCACAAAAGAGCACCGATCACATCACTCTCCACACACCCAGTTTCTCCGCCCTCAGCTCCACCTCGCCCAGGACGCACACACGACCACACCTCACTCATCGTTCTCTACTCCTCCGACGCGGTCGTCTCTTCTTCTCCCTCCTTAGCTCCATTCTTGTAAGTTCTCCTCATCTCGGCCAATTCTCTCTCTCTCTTCCTGCGTCTCCGTAATCTCTCTCTCATCTTTCCCCTCCTCATCTCTCTCTTCTGACGTCTCGTCCACTCACCGGAGTGCTGCCTTCATCTCTCGCCTCTCACCTCTCACGTCGCCTCCCTTCACTCTTCTCTCACTCCTCGTCACAGCTGACTCGCATCTTATAGCTCACGCATCCCCTTGCCCTCTCCCGCCCTCGTCCTCTCTCTCTCTCTCCTCATCTCTCTTCCTTCTCTCCTCGCTCTCTCTCTCTCTCCTCTCTCTCTCCTACGTCTTCCCTCAATCTCGCCTCCACTTCAACTCTTCATATCCACGGCTCTTTCCCTCTCCTACGCTCTTCTCTCCTCTCTGACTCTCTGATCTCTTCATCATCTCTACTCCTCCTCTCTCATCATCTCTCCTCTCCCTCTGTCTCTCTCTCTTCTCTACCCCTCCTCTCCTGCCCTCTCCCTCGCCTCATCTCTCCTCTCCCCTCTCTCTCTCTCTCTCTCTCTCTCTCTCCTCTCTCTCTCACCCTCTCTCTCCCTCGCCTCTCCCTCCCTCACTCTTTCTCTCGCTCTCCTCTCTCCTGATGGTGAGTCAGATGGTCTAAGTTTCATAGAGGAGGACACAGTGCTTTGACTTGAGGGACAACTGAGTCCCACAGCAAGTGAGAATCCTTCCTGGGGTAAGCACCTGCTACATGGCAGCTTTGGCATCACTGCGTGAGAGTACACGGGTACGAGGGCACAGCGGGCCACAGCGGGCACAAATCCTCTAGGGCACTTCAGCTGTCACTCATATGATAACGGCCCCAAATGTGGGCCAACTCATTAAACATCAACAGGGGTGAGAAAAAAGGGTTCCAGAGTTTCTCCCAAGCTTCAAATTCTAGTTCAAATTTTGGTTCCAAATTCTAAATTCTAGTCATCTGGGTCCTTGTTAGTGTTGGCTTTCCAAACTATTTTTAATCAACAACTATAGTACAAGGAGGTAGGGTGCTGGTGTACTTAATTGCATACTAAACAAGATCAGTTAAGATAGAATGAAATCAACATTATAGTTATTAGTCTATAATTATTCTACAA
>NC_036855.1:65931738-65976362 GCF_002910315.2 Salvelinus sp. IW2-2015
CAATGTTGGGAAACTGGATGGGAGACTGGCTGGCTGGGAGACTGGCTGGGAACTGGATGGAGACTGGCTGGAAGACTGGCTGGGAGACTGGTTGGCTGGCTGGCTGGCTGGCTGGGAGACTGGCTGGATAGGACTGGCCTGGCTGGAGACTGGCTGGGAGGACCGGTGTGGCTGGCTGGGAGACTGGCTGGAGAACTGGATGGGAGACTGGCGGGAGACTGGCGATGGGAGAGTGTGGCTGGCGCTGCTGGCTGGCTGGCTGGTCTGGCTGGCTGGCTGGGTGGCTGGCTGGGAGACTGGCGTTGGCGAGTACTGGATGGAGGCAGACTGGGAGACTGGGCTGGGAGACTGGCTGGGAGACCTGGCGACTGGGATGGACTGGCTGGGAGAACTGGCTGGGAGCCTGGCTGTGGAGAGACTGGCTGGGAGACTGGCTGGCTGGGAGACTGGCTGGGAGGACTGGCTGGCTGGGAGACTAGCTGGGATGCTGGCTGGCTTGGGAGACTGGGGTGGGAGGCTGGCTGGCTGGGAGACTGGTTGGGAGACTGGTTGGGAGACTGGTTGGTGGAGGCCTGCTGCGAGGGCAGCTGGCTGGCTGGGAGACTGGCTGGCTGTGAGACTGGGCTGGCTGTGGAGACTGGCTGGCTGTTGAGACTGGCTGGCTGTGGGACACTGGCTGGGTACAATGTAATGGTTACAATGTAATGTAGGGTGAAATGCACCTTAAGGACTTGTTCAGTGAGGGGTAGGTGTGTATGTGTGCGTGTGTGTGGTTGTTGGGGAGGGGGGATATGTGTGTGTGTGTGTGTGTGTGGATAGGAGGATTAGTGTAATATGGTCCAGTGAGACAGGTACAGTTTAGAATGACCAACTGTGATAAGCTTTGACATGAGTTGAACATCCGTTGATTAAATCACATAATTGGTGTCTCCTGCAACTCACACACACCACACACACACACACACACACACACACACAACACACACACACACAACACACACACACCACACACACACACCACACACACACACACACACCCACACCCAACACACCAACACACAACACACACACACAACACCACAACACACACACACCGACTGAGATCTGACCTCCAGGCCATTGTTGTAATAACCGGCATTCTACCCAGCAAGAAATAAATAACTAAAATCTTGGTTCATCCTGTTTGTCATTTGTCAGTAGGGTCAAAGGTGGGATGATGTCGTCTCCACGTTGCCCTCAGGGGGCTGTTTCAATTGCCAGCTCACACGCTAAGGTTAATGCCATAATTAATACAGACAAACTGGCGGGATGGAAACTCACTGTTCAGTACTCAGGCAGTCAACCTTTAACACTTTGAGATGATTCCGCGGCTGACGATCAGTAAAACAAAACACTTAGTCTGGTTGTGTACGGAAGTGAACCGTCACTGGACTCTCTTCTCTCTTCTGAAAATGAGGCAAAAAAGAACAGAAGGAACAACCATTGAGGAGACTAGCTTCACCCCTCTCTTTAATTCCATCCAGTGTGTGGTGTGTGTGTGTGTGTGTGTGTGTGTGTGTGTGTGTGTGTGTGTGTGTGTGTGTGTGTGTGTGTGTGTGTGTGTGTGTGTGTGTGTGTGTGTGTGTGTGTTGTTGTGTGGTGTGTGTTTGTGGTGCATGAATGTGTGTTTGTGTGTGGTGAACAACTCATCCCTGCCAAATGGCAGTGCTTCTCTCTCTCTCCCTGCTCTAGTCTGCTCCATCCCTTCCCCTTCCCCTTGTCACCTCACATCACACAAGAAAGCTGCAATTATTGCACTTCACTAACTGTTGAGACAACACCACAACAACCACAGCCTCTCTTCTCTCTCCTCACCTCGCCCTCTCGCCCTCTCTCTCTCCGCTCTCTCTCTCTCTCTCTCTCTCTCTCTCTGTCTCTCTCTCTCTCACTCTCTCACCTCTCTCTCCCTCGCCCTCTCTCTCTCTCTTCTCTCTCTCTCTCTCTCTCTCTCACCTCTCTCTCTCTCCTCGCCCTCCCCTCCCTCACTCTTTCATCTCGCTCCCTCTCTCCTGATGGTGAGTCAAGTGGTCTAAGTTTCATAGAGGAGGAGACAGTGCTTTGACTTGAGGGACAACTGAGTCCACAGCAAGTGAGACTCCTTCCTGGGGTAAGCACTGCTACAGTGCAGCTTTGGCTCACTGCGTGAGAGTACACGGGTACGAGGGCACAGCGGGCCACAGCGGGCACAAATCCTCTAGGGCACTTCAGCTGTCACTCATATGATAAAACGGCCCCAAATGTGGGCCATCATTAAACATCAACAGGGTGAGAAAAAGGGTTCCAGAGTTTCTTCCCAAAGCTTCAATTCTAGTTCAAATTTTGGTTCCAAATTCTAAATTCTGGTCATCTGGGTCCTTGTTAGTGTTGGTTTCCAAACTATTTTTAATCAACAACTATTAGTCAAGGAGGTAGGGTGCTGGTGTACTTAATTGCATACTAAACAAGATCAGTTAAGATAGAATGAAATCAACATTATAGTTATTAGTCTATAATTATTCTACAAATGTTATTATACTGGTACTTCCTGAGGTCTCTCAGAAATCCCTCTTAGACGTAGTGGTTCTTAATGTGTTGAAGTGTTTTTGTATTCTGGAAGTAGGAAAAGTAGTTGCTGATTGGGTTCTTGAACGTGCATTTTGAGATTTCTATCTGTGTTTGCTATAAACAAAGCTTCTATTCATTAAATAATCGCTAGATATCGTAGATATCCAGTCCACCTGGCTTCCTGCATAGGTACTAATAACTTGAATTTCAAACTAATACTGTGATATTTTCCTCAAAGCTCTTTTCTGTGTTGATAGGCTATAGTGGAAACAGTACATTACCTGCAGGAGAAAGATCCTTTGTATGATTATATCTGTTGATGGATGTGCTTCAATGTGTTTGCTGACATAAGAAAGCAGAGTGCAACTAATGATCCAATTACACTGAAAAATATGGCTTCTTTTCTTTGGGTATCCCATCTGGGAACAGGTGTGGATCTTCATTTGATCCAGGAGCAAAATGGTCCACCAACAGGAATGTGATTATTACGTGGTTATAGTTATTAAAAATCTTTTGTAGGATTGATCGAAAAACTAGTGTTATGGCCAATCATCTGTCGATCTAAATAACAAGTCTGCTACAACACGTCAGTTATTGAACAACCTTTCCAGCTGAAAACATGTATGTGATGTTGGGTCTGTATGGTACCTTTTTCTGGGATCCATTTTAAAGCAAGGGTTTCCATGGCAACAACGTTTCTATATTACCAAGAAATCGTGGGCTGTGGCATACTTCAACCTAACATTGTCTCAGACATAAAAATGACAAAGATTGAGTTGAGTTTATTTTTTTTTTTACAGCCGACAGTGCACATTAATCAACGTTTCAGTAAAGAGAGCTGGTTTCAGCCAGCTGGCTAATTTTCAACCGCAGCTCTGGGCAGTTATTAAAAACAATTACAATAACAATACAGACAAACAAAGAGCAGTGAACAGATGCTGAGCAACATAGAAGAAGAAACACATAGCATGCAGACAGAGTAACATAGGACAAGTAACATGTAGCATGCAGACAGAGTAACATAGGACAGAAACACATAAGCATGCAGACAGAGTAACATAGGACAAGTAACATGTAGCATGCAGACAGAGTAACATAGGACAAGGAACATAGCATGCAGACAGAGTAACATTAGGACAAGTAACATGTAGCAGCAGACAGACCAGAGAAACATAGGACAAGAAACATGTAGCCAGCAGACCAGAGTAACATAGGACAAGTAACATGTAGCATAGCAGAAGCAGAGTAACATAGAGAACGAAGCAACACATAGCAATGCAGACAGAGTAACCATACGGACAAGTAAGCATGTAGCAATTCCAGACAGAAGATAAACAAGTAGGACAGCAACAATAGTGCATGGCAGACACGAGTAACATATGGCAAGTAACACAGATGAGCCCGACAGAAAACATGAGCAAAGTACGAACTGTGTAGCCAGACAGAGCTACATGAGGATAGCACCATGCAAGCTCAAGAACAGGAGTAACATTGGACAAGGCAACACTAGCATGCAGAGCAGACAGGAGTAACACTTGGGACAAGGTAACATGTAGCATGCAGACAGACAGAGTAACAATTAAGGAACAAGCAACACGATAGCCCAACAGACAGGAGTAACAATGGGACAAGCAACTCGTAGCATCCGACAGAACCAGATGTAACATTGGATCCCAAGGCAAAGGTAGGCAACGCAGAAAGACAGAGGTACAACTTGGACCAAGCAACAGGTGAAGCACGCACAGACAGAGTAACATTGGACCAAGCAACCGAGGTAGCACGTCAGGAACAGACAGAGTAATCATTGGACAAGCAACAACGGTCGCATGTCAGACAGACTAGAAGTAAATTGAGCAAACAGTCCTAGTAGACAGCAATAGAGATGGATTCACACGACAGCAACAGTCAGCACGCAGCAGACAAGGTACAGCTTGGACAAGCAAGATGTTACAAGAGGCACAGATAATGCAGCAAACAGTGCGCGCAGAGAGAGTAGAATGAACCAACTAGCATAGAGAAGAAGGTCTTGCAAACACTAAGAGCAGTCATGACATCAGTGGCACAGAGTATCTACAAGCAAAGAAATACCAAATGCGATAGTTGTCTCACAAAGACAGAATGAAGGCTGCATCGATTCATAGGTAGTACTAGTGCTGTTGGCTTGCATGCAAAGTGTTCTGTGGGTGTTTTTTGTGAAATGGGTGATTCTCGTCTAGAGGGTGTTTAAATTTTTTTGTTTTTTTTTTTTTTTTTTTTTTTTTTTGGTAAAGGTGTTTTCTCTGTGAAGGTGTTATCTGTTAAAAGTGTTTTTTTGGTGAACGTATATTTGTGAAGGTGTGTTCTTCTGTTGGAGGTGCTTTTTGGTGGAAGGTGTTTTTGTGAAAGTAATTTTTGCTGAAGGTGTATTTATTGTGAGATGTTTCTGTGAAGTGTTTTTCTGTGGTGTTTTTGAAAGTTTTTGTGAAGTGTTCTAGGTGAATTCAGGAATGTTTGTGAATATGTTTCTGTGAATTCGGGAATTGTTGTAGTGTTTCTGTTGAAAGATGTCTTCTGAAGATGTCTAGGCAACAGTTACTATCATCTTATTCTAATACATGCTCCCCTTCTCCTTTTTCCAAATCGGTTTCATCTTGGTCTTGGCGTGCAGCTGAGGATAGCAAGTTGCGGCTTTAAGACGTCCAAATAATTTGATACAGAACTTTAATAGTTGGCAGATTTGGTGGAATATTGCCCAACGGACCGACAAGTTTAAAAACCCTACTGGTCTAGTCCTGTCAATACAGCTGTTCTGGAATTGGTAAGAATTGTGCACAATGGAAACTGTTGTGGCCCCAACATTTTTAAGCGCACAAGAGAAAACATTTGGCAGCGACTTGAGGTGTCTGGTTTAGTAGTTTTGACTATGAAGCTGCACACAGATGAACGCCTAGAGGGAGGAGACATCATAGTCAGAATAGAATGGAATTAATGTTCGCAATCACACACTGAAGGTGTAGTCCATGTGTCACCTTCGGCAATGCCATCCAAATTGTCTGTTACCCTCAAGGATCCAGACACACACACACACACATCCATACAGGAAGCACGCAACACACACACAGATACACACAACACCACTATAACCACGCACACACACACACCAGCGCAGCACAACACACAACACACACACCCACACAATCACACACATAACACGACAGCACACACAGGCACACACACAACACCCACACACACCACAACACAACAGCGTACTACACAACCACACTACACGTCAAAAACGGGATATCTGTTTTTGTTATGAACTAGGCCTATTAAGGGTTACTGGTATACCTTATTACATAAACATGCTTAAAACAAGCTAGGGAAGGGACAGTCCTACCCTCCTGACCAATTGAACACAACAGAAAAAGCATAAAACACTGTACATATACCCTGATCAAGCACGACATAAAAAGCTTCTGAGTCAGATTTTCAGTGAAGCATGATGACCTTTTGTGGTGTAAAACTGCAGCATTTAAGCCACAAAAATGAAAGCCTTGTGAATGAGATTCTCCTTCAAGCTAGTTACTAATCGGTGCTGTCAGATAGGGGCAGAGGGAACAAAGCAGACTGCTAATACACTGAATAATCATAACCACTGGATCAGACCTACACAAGCCAAGGAACACATAAATAAACTTTATGTAATAAATGCAATACAAAGATGACAATTCAGGGACAATTTTGTGCTACATTTCAGCCAATATGATAACATTTCCATTCTGTTCTAGCTTTGTATTAGATTTGCTTACAGTAATTAATCAGTTTTCTGAATTAAAGCTCCCACTCATTCGAAGGAATAAGTATAGGCTGAAACCTTGACGACAACAATGTAAGAATCTAAGTGGAGATGTCTGCGAGCAGGGTGAAATTACTTCTGTTAACGGCAAGTAAGATTTACTGATGGCTGGTAGTGATAGAACTGGTGATGAAAATGCGTACTTATGTAGGCAGTGTCTGCCACATAATTAATACCAAGCGTCCATATTGAAGAAACTTCTCAGATAGACAATCAGTGTCCATTTTAAGGAGCAGCAACATAAAAGATACCGGTGTCCATATTAGGAAGGATCTCATGAATCATACAGTGGTCCATTTTCAAGGACGAGGCACACAATACAGTGTCCCATGATAGGACATCCTCAGATCATCATGTCAGTGTTTAGGACGCCCATAGAATAGCGGTGTCCATATTAGGACAAGTCCTCAGATCATAGGACATGTTTGCATCTCAAATTTCCAGTATTGAGCATCCTCAAGATCTACGTGTTTGAGACTCTCTGATACGTTCATCATGGGAACCTCCAGATCATACGTGTAGCTTTTTAGGACAGCCACAAATCGGTGTCATATTGGGACATCCTCAGATATTACATGTTCCAATTTTAAGGACAGCCTACGCAAATAACTTGGGTGGGTTTTTCCCCATAATTAGGACAGCTCGAGCGAATAGGGGTCCATATTAAGGAAGACTCTCGAGATTCATATATGTCCATTTTAGAGGACAAGGCCTCGTATAAATATGGTGTCGCATGTATTAGGACAGCCTGGCTTTGAATGCGGTGTCCATATTAGGACATCGCTCAAGAACATACGGTGTCATATTAGAGGACAGTCTCAGAGTCTAGACACCGGATACTAAAGCTCTGACGCGTTGACAAACAGTATATACCACAATGTTCATCTGTGATGTACCAGATGGAGGTTGGTGTACTCTTTTTTCTGACCTTCTTATCGGTCTCCTGTGAAGGAGCAGACTGATTCTGTAGGCCTTTTTTTCCGTTTGTTCTCTGCTTCCTCGCTGACCGCTTTTATACAAAAATCTGAAAAAGAACGGGAGACTTACATTGATCCGGCTAGAACAGTCTTAGGGAGACAGGAAGCTCCCAAACGGAGGGACTCCAAGGATTTAGCTAACTGCTGGGGAAAATGAGGCGCTCAGGTACATCGAGAAGTCAGTGCTATAAAACAAACCTTGAACCCAGACAGCTGTGACAAAGTGTCATTATGATCATGTTGAACGTTGCTGGGGAAATCCCCGAGGGAAAACAGATTAAACATAAGTCCTATAGTGGCATGGGATGCGTCCCAAAGTGCCACCCTGTTCCTATACAGTATAGCAACTTCTGACGCAGGGTCCTGTAGGAATAGCGTGCCTTTTGGACGTGCCCATTATGCTACATCCTATATGGTGACATGGTGGGAAGGAGGCACAAAAGCTGGAAACAGGAAATAGAGTTGTTCTGCGTCCCAAAAAGGCACTATTCCCTACATAGTGGCACACTTTTGACAGAGACCTATGGGAGTAGTGCACTAGAAAAGAGAATAGAGTGACAGCGTTGACACAGCACTCATAGTAAAAAGGGAAATACTTAAAAGCATAAAAGTGTCAGCCTGAGAGAGCAGATTTCTCTTGATCATCATGCCACAGCTTATAATGTTCTTCCTCTTTTTAGGGGTTAAGGTCTACGCTCGTCGCTTTATCAGATATGTCGTCTAATCCTCCTATGGTCTTGTGGGTGCTTTTTTGCAGCTGATGTTTCAATTGGTGCGCAGTGGGCTCCTGAGAGGCACCTCATCACTAAGAGAGGGGATCATTACCTGCTAAGCCAAGCAAGGAGAAAGGAACGGAAGGAAGGGACAAATTAGTGAATCGGGGGAAAGGCTTTGGTGAGAAACGCAATATCTTCAAAGCAGGAAGAAAGTAGAGGAAGATGGCCACATGGCAGACAACCCTTAACAGCAAGCGGAATAAAACCTCATTTTCTGCGCTAAAACAATGAGTGACAAATTGTCTATAGCTGTTTCATTCTTTCTGTTATTCTACATGGAAGGGTTATGACCATAGCACTAGGACTGCAGAACTATCTTGTATATACTGGCAGGTTATGAACCGTGTAATGGACTGCAGAACTATCTGTAATTATGGCAAGGGTTATTGGTACTATCACTGGACTGGTAGCAACTATCTCGTAATCATGAGAAGGGTTATGAACCATTAGACATGGACTTGCAAGAACTTCATCTGTATTGATGGAAGGGTTAGAAACGCGTTACATGGAGCTGCAGAACTATCTGTAATCATGGAAGGGTTATTGACGTTAATGGCTGCAGAAATCTCTGTATGCATGTATGTTTAGCTACATGGTTTTGGGGACTGAACAATCTCCTTCCTGGTGCTTATCCCTGCTGTGCTTCCTGTTGTTAAGCCTTGTGTAAATAGTCGTTTGTCACACCCTGGCCTTGTGTTCTTTTGTTTCTTTATGCTATGTTTAGTTAGGTCATGGGTGTGCCATGGGGAATGTATGGGTGTTTTTTTTTTGTAGTGTTCTAGGGTTGGTTGTAAAGGCTGTTAGGCGGGTTTTTAGAGTAAGTTTTGGGTTATGTTTATGTATAAGAGTCTAGCTGTGTCCATGGTTGCCTGAATGGGTTGCTCTAGAATCCAAGAGACAGGATGTCATCGTGAATTTCTCTGATGTGGGGACCATATGTTTAGGAGCATGGAGGCACTCGGGTTTTGTGGGTAATTGTCTGGGTCTAGGTTGCGCTGTTGCACTTAGGGTCTTTGTGGATAGCTTCACGTTTGTTGTTTTTTATCGTTGTCCTTTCTTCCAATGGTAAAGAGAAGTGTTTTTCCCCACGCGCGCCTTGGTCTTCTTCTCCATTGACGATCGTGACAGTGGTTTTTTATATATGGGTCCGACAATCTAAACGGCAACCCACAAGGAGAAAGTATGTTGGAGGAAGATCAGCACGAAGGGAGATGTCGGCCATACAATAGAACGCTAGTTTATTGAGTTCTATTTATATGCTGGTTTCATTCTCTCACTGATATGAAACAACCCCAGGAGTCAGAACGACACAGAAGGTAAGGAAACCATTTTGCAGGGTGCTAATGGCTATGATTATGTGTGTGCGTGTAGTGTGTGTGGATAGTGTGATCCAGTGTGTGTGTGTTAGTGTGAGTGGGTATGACGTGTGCGCGTGTGGTGTGCCGGGACCCAATTCCAAAGCTCTTCTGATTTGTCTGATCAATCCCATTATGGTTTCTGTGCTCTGAACCTTCTTTCTCTCTCCGTCTCTCTCTCCCTCGTCTCCCTCTCGCTGCTTTCTCTCATTTCTCTTCTAATCTTTTTCCTCCGTCTTTCTCACGTCTTTTCTCTGCTCTTTCTCTCTCTTGTCTTCTTTACCTACTTTTCTCTTTCCTCTTTCTCTTCTGCACTCTCTCTCTTCTTTCTCTCTCTCTCCTCCCGTCTTCTTTTCCCTCTCTCTCTCACACACTCTTTTGTCTTTCTCTCTCTTTCAACACACAGTTACAGCCGAGAGGATCTGTTTTGATGCACCCCCCTTTTCCTTTTTTGGTATTTTGGAGAATGGAAGTGAAATTCTGCACAAGGTAACCTTCTAATAGTTTGTGTGGTTCAACTAGATGTTCCCATTCGTTTCACGAGATGACATTCCTAAACCGTGTCCTACCTCCGTTTGCACTTGTGAAAAATTTAGAAAACAAGTATATACCTTTACTAATGACCTAATAAGGATTATAATACATCCATCTCATCAGCTTGATAAGTCTATAGATGCTTAATAACTGGATCACTAATGCAATTATCCCCTATACGTACAAAAGTATGCTGGACACCCCTGGCTTTGGGCTATTCCAGCCACACGCCGTTGCTGAAGGTGATAGAATAAGCGAACATCCAGTGCAATCTCCATAGGACAACCTGGCAGTAGGTGGCCTTTACTGAAGAGCTCAGCTCAATTTCACAATGTGGCGAAACGTTCTATGGATGTCACCTTTCCAACAAGTCCAGTTCCCTCTCATTTCTTCTCTGCTAGCTTCCCACAGGAGTAACGGCTTCAAACACATACTTCCTCGGTTGCAACACTCATTGCTGGAGTTCCAACATTTGCTCTGAAAGTCCACGTCCAGCACAATAATCCCTGTTCGTCGGGAGCTTCATGAAATGGTTTCCATGGCAGAGCGAGCCGCATCAGTGCCAGCGCACTAAGGTGATTCATGAGAAATGTCAAGTGTTGCTGGGGAAGGGGTGTAAAGCTCATCACCATTGACGGACGAATCCTGGGTTTAGCGGATGCCAAGAGACCGCTAATGCCGCGAATGCATAGTGCACTGTAAAGTTTGGATGGAGGAGGATCAATGGTCCTGGGGATGTTTTTCATGGTCAGTGTTGTCCTCTTAGTTCCAGGAAGGGAACTCTTAATGCTCACAGGCATACAATGAGATTCTCGAGCAATTCTGTCTTTCAACTTTGTGGCAACGTTTGGGGAAGGCCCTTCCCTGTTTCAGCCATGACCAGCCCATGTGCAGGAAGAGCAAGGCCATACAGACATGGTTTGGTGGGAATGATGTGGAAGAACTTGACTGGCCTGCACAGAGCCCTGAACCTCCACGCCATCGAACCCCTTTGGGAACTGAATTGGGATGCTGACTGCGAGCCAGGCCTAATCGCCCAACCCATCAAGTGCCCGATCTTTTCTAATGCGCTTGTGGCTGAATGGAAGCAAGTCACCGCAGAATGTTCCAACATCTAGTGGCAAAGACTTCCCAGAAGAGATGGAGGCTGTTTATAGCAGCATACAGGGGGGACGAACTCCGCATATTAAATTGCCATTCGAGTTTGGAACTGAGATGTTGGATTGAGCAGGTTGTCCACATAACTTTGTCGATATAGTGGTACCTGCAGACTTGAAGTTCCTGGTATTGTTATAGAGGATCACCTCACTACAGTTAAGTGTCCCTGCTCCAGTCTAGTAATGTGTAATAGAGGGGTTTGCCACTACAGGTTAGTGTCCTGTCCCAGTCTAGTATTGTAATGAGGGTTTGGCCACACTAACAAGGTTAAGTGTCTGCTCCAGGTCGTAGTTTGCAATAGAGGGTTTCCCAACTCAGGTTTCACGTGTCCTGCTCCCAGTCTAAGTATTGTAATAGAGGGTTTCACACTCACAGGTTAAGTGTCCTGATCCGCAGTTAGTAATTGCCATAGAGGGTTTGTCCACACTACAGATTAAGTGTGCCTACTTCCCAGTCTATTATTGTAAATAGAGGGTGTCCTCACTACAGCGGGCTGGTATTGGTATTAGAGAGCCTATCATCGGATTGGTCAGAAATTAATAATTTATTTCTGACTAAGTGTTTTATGTTATAGCTGACCTTTTCTATAGATACCATATAATTTGTATGTCGAGGTGATACTTGATGATACCTGTTGATAATACGTATCTCTATATACCATTGTTGCTGGCTTTATAAGCGTGCTTTTTCTGCACACAGCGCTACAAAGCCGTTTACAACTTAGTACGGTAGTGTACATAAGACAGAAATAATGTAATATGTCTAAGTGTTATAATTAAGCGAGGTTAAGATGGCGGATAAATCACACAAAATATGTTACAGATACATAAACATTTCCATCATTCAGAATGTTATGCCACAATGTATAAGACATACTAAAATTATACAGCGTTCTAAACTTTTGACGGTAGTGTACAATAGACAGAAATAATGTAATGATGGTCTAATGTATAACGGGTAGGAGGTAGCCCTGCGATAAATACACACAAAATATGTTACAGATCCGATAAAACATTGTCCAATCATTCAGATGTTATGCACATGTCTAAGAATTAAATTACAGGTAAACATTTTCTTGATTTGCAGTTCATTTTGGCATTTACCTTTAAGTGTTTGTGACTATCACAGATTGCTCTCCATTTTAACCTATTCACAGCTGTGAATATCATGGCTTACCCCTTTAATCTCTTTAGATAGTTTGGATGAGCAAATCTAACCGTCACGATCACTGGCAGTCAGAGGTAGCATACCATGTATCCATTTACCTTGTGACAGACACATATCTAAAATGAGATGTTAAATCAGCAATACTTTTCACACTTACAACACTGTGCCAATTAATCAT
This sequence comes from Salvelinus sp. IW2-2015, assembly GCF_002910315.2. Lineage (NCBI taxonomy): Eukaryota > Metazoa > Chordata > Actinopteri > Salmoniformes > Salmonidae > Salvelinus > Salvelinus sp. IW2-2015. The sequence goes on from NC_036855.1 coordinate 65,944,302, forward strand.
TGCTGATGAACCGCAGACTTCTCAGACATTTCATTAATTGTGACACCTGATCTGTTTCACCTGTCTTGTGCTTTAGTCTCACCCGCTCCAGGTGCCCCATTTTCCCCTATTCACCTGTGGCATTTCATCCCCGCGTTTTCTGTTTGTCTGTTGCCCAGTTCGTCTTGTCGATCAAGTCCTACCAGTGTGTTCCCGTGTTAGTCTGTGCTTAGTTCTGTTCTGACCTTTCTTCTGTCCTGACTCCTGATCCTGTCTGTACCTGGCTGACTTCCCTTGTTGCCGCGTTGAAGCTATAATACGCCTCTGAGACTTGTACTCTCCACCTCCTGTGGTCGCAATCTGGGTCTTAGCCTGAGTCCTGTATTAAATGAAGGTAGTCAGTAGATGAGCATCCACCATCAGTCTGTTCCTAACAAGACTGGTACTCTAGTTCTACCATTAATGCCTCAACTCCATTGGCCCTGTGCAGGCACTTATTAATGAGATGGTCAACTCCTGAACAAACTGTTAATTTATTGATTTCAAGTAAACCTTTCACATGAAACCTCTTTAGGTAGTTTGTACGAGCAACCGCTATTCCCAGACACCCTAGTTCCTCAGATGTATTAAGCGTCAGGACATAAATGTCAAGAACCCCATTGACCCTCACAACAGTCACTTATGCAATGAGCTTGAGTAAATCTATCTCGAATGAGATTTTTTTTAGGCAAACAGATCGACCTACATATTCAGATAACAAGCTGGGACTCACCAGGCAGAGCAAGGGGAGGCAGCAACAATATACAACACAAAATCGCATTTTTAATCTCGACTACGCCAACGAGCTGCGGATTTCGTAGAGCGCAGCAGCAGCACATCAAATTAAATGCTTATTCTGCTATTCATACTGAAGGCTTTCATCTCTGGGGTAAAGTACCACACTTTCCCACCGAGTCGCCAACACGGAAGGGATAACCGTTCCTCATAGACGACCCTGCAACTAACAACACATGTCGCTGCTTGAGCAGGCCACTTAAATTGAATCGAAAAATGTTATCAAAGGGAAACCTAAATATGTGCAACTCATAAGACGTTCCTCTAGTGCTAAGGAGGAATGCATAATATCATTCATACATCATTCATGTAAATATTTCATTTGAGGCAATTCAAAAAAAATCCAGGCTGCATCTAAGATGGCACTCTATATTCCCTACATAGTGCAGCTACTTTCAACCAGGGCCCATGGGGAGTCGGGGCGCTATTTGGGACGTACCCCCACCGTTTAAGATGACCATTCTTGATGTTGATTTAGGTGCCTAGGAGCGCGTTATCTCATTTTCTCACAGCACTGTAGAAGACAGAGTGCTTAAGAGGAACAATTTGGGCACAACAGTGTGTCTACCACGGAAAATGGTACATTATGTATTTGTGTTCATAAATCCGTAAGGCCATCCACTAACACAAAGGCAAAGGAGGGCAGCTGGGTGAAGATGTGGCATTTGAACTTGTAAAGCTCAAAAGAGTGTTTTTACAGCTAGTGTGGGTGAACTGGGTATTGAACCTGGGTTTCCTGTGTGGGCGAGACGTTCATTAGCCTCGCTTGCTAAGCATTAGCTTGGTCGAGAAAGTCGTTCAGGTCTCAGGCCAGGTTAACATTAGCAAACAAATCGCCCAACTAAATTTACAACAATATTGTTAAGTAAAGTCTGTTAATCACCTTGCTAATGTCAATTGAATAGAGGCCTGGCGAAAGACTAGTTTATTAGACAACAGACAAAGATGATTCATGAATATTCAAGGGTCTCTCTTGTTGGCATTTAAATTATCAGAACAATAAAGTGTGCGGGCATGAAACTTATCCTATATGCACTTTGTTATTATACTGTACTTCCTGAAGTCTCTCAGAAATCCTTCCTTAGACGTAGTGGTTCTTAATGTGTTGAAGTGTTTTGTATGTCTGGAAGTAGGAAAAGTAGTTGCTGATTGGGTTCTTGAACGTGCATTTTGAGATTTCTATCTGTGTTTGCTATAAACAAAGCTTCTATTCATTAAATGAATCGCTAGATATCCAGTCCACCTGGCTTCCTGCATAGGTCACATAACTTGAATTTCACAATACTGGCACGTACTGTGATATTTTCCTCACAGCTCTTTTCTGTTTGATAGGCTATAGTGGAAACAGTACATTACCTGCAGGAGAAAGATCCTTTGTATGATWTAATCTGTTGATGGATGTGCTTCAATGTGTTTGCTGACATAAGAAAGCAGAGTGCAACATAATGATCCAATTACACTGAAAAATATGGCTTCTTTTCTCTGGGTATCCCATCATCTGGGAACAGGTGTARGATCTTCATTTGATCCAGGAGCAAAATGGTCCACCAACAGGAAATGTGGATTATTAYGTGGATTATAGTTATTAAAAATMTTTTGTAGSGATTGATCGAAAAACWTGTGTTATGGCCAATCATCTGTCGACTATAATAACAARGTCTGCTACAACACGTCAGTTATCTGAACAACCTTTCCAGCTGAAAACATGTMATGTGATGTTTGGTCTGTACTGGTACCTTTTTCTGGGATCCATTTTAAAGCAAGGGTTTCCATGGCAACCAACGTGTTCTATATTACCCAAGAAATCGTGGGCTGTGGCATACTTCAACCTAACATTGTCTCAGACATAAAAATGAACAAAGATTGAGTTGAGTTTATTTTTTATTTTTACAGCGACAGTGCACATTAATCAACGTTTCAGTAAAAGAGCTGGTTTCAGCCAGCTGGCTAATTTTCAACCGCAGCTCTTGGGCAGRTTATTAAAAACAATTACAATAACAATACAGACAAACAAAGAGCAGTGAACAGATGCTGAGCAACATAGRACAAGAAACACATAGCATGCAGACAGAGTAACATAGGACAAGTAACATGTAGCATGCAGACAGAGTAACATAGGACAAGAAACACATGGCCAAGCAAAGAACAGGAGTAAACGATAGGATCAAGTAAACATGTTAGCATGCAGACAGAGTAATTAAGGACAAGAACAGTAGCAGCAGACAGAGTAATAGGACAAGTACATGTGTAGCACGCAGACAGACCAGAGTAACATAGGACAAGTAACATGTAGCATGCAGACATAAGAAAATAGAACAAGCAAACACATAGCAGAGCAGACAGAGTAACATAGGACAGTAACAGTGAAGCACCACAGACAGAGTAACAGCAAGCAAACATGCCAGCGACAGAGTAAACATGGGCAAGAACACATAGCAGCAAGAGCACAAGTAACATAGGACAACTAAACATGTAGCATGCAGACAGACAGAATACAAGGACAAGCAACACTAGACAGGCAAGACAAAGAGTAACATTAGGACCAAGTAACATGTAGCCATGCAGACAGACAGAGTAAACATGAAACAAGCACTAGCTGCAGACAGACAGAACATATGGACAGCAACAGTAGCATGCACAGACAAGAGTAACATGACCAAGCAAACAGGTAGCACCAGACAGACAGAGTAACATTGGACCAAGCAACAGGTAGACCAGACAGACAGAGTAACATTGACAAGCAACAGGTACAGCAGACAGACAGGAGTAACATTGCAAGCAACAGTAGCACGAACAGACAGAGTAACATTGGACAAGCAAAGTAGCACGCAGACAGACAGAGTAACATTGGACAACGCAACAGGTAAGCACGAGCAGACACGAGTAACATTGGGACAACAACAGTAGCACGCAGACAGACAGAGTCGAACATTGGAACAAGCAACAGGTAGCACGCAGACAGACAAGTAACATTGGACAAGCAACAGTAGCAGCAGAACAGACAGAGTAACATTGACAAGCAACAGGTAGCACGCAGACAGACAAGTATCGGACAAGCAACAGTAGCACGCAGACAGACGGTAACATTGGAAGCAACAGTAGCACGCAGACAGACAGAGATCATTGGACAAGCAACAGGTAGCAGCAGACAGAGTAACAGCACTAAAAGCAAAAACAAAATCATAAAAGCAGCAAAGTGTTTCCCCACCTCACAAGCTACAGACAACATGGAAAGCTGCAATACGCAGCTAGGATTTATGTTCACAAGTCTGATTGGCCTTCACATGTCTAAAGGTTTCAGTGACAGTGTTTTGTGAAGTGTTTTTTGTGAAAGGTGTTTTTTGTGAAGGTGTTCTGAAGTGGTTTTTGTAAGGTGTTTCTGTGAAGGTGTTTGTAAGGGTTTTGTGACGTATTGTTGTGAAGTTTTGTGGAGGTGTTTTTGGAAGTGTTGGTGAAATGTATTTGTGAAGTATTTTTGTGAAGATGTTTTCTGTGAAAGTGTTTTTTTGATGAAGGTGTTTTCTGTAAGAATGTTTTTGTGAGGTGCGTGTGTATAGTAATATGTTTCAAGTGAGATAATGTTTTCTGTGAAGGTGTTTTCGTGAAAGTTGTTCTCTTGGAAGATGTCTACAAAGTTCCATCAACTATATTCTATAATCTCACCTTCTCCTTTTTCCAAGTGTCATCTTGGTCTTGGGTGACTGGAAGACAGAGTGGGCTTTAGACTCAAATAATGAAAGATTTAATATTGCCAGTTGTAGGAATATTGCCAAGACCAAAGTAAAACCCTCTAGTCTAGTCTGTCAATACAGCTGTTCTGGGAATTGGTAAGAATTGTGAACAAATGGAAACTGTTTGGCCCAACATTTTTTACAGCAACAGAGAGAAACATTGGACGACTTGAGGTTCTGGTTAGTATTTGACTATATGACATGCAGCACAGATGAAGCCTAGAGGAGGGAGACATCATATCAGAATAGAATGGAATTAGTTCCAATCACAACTGAAGGTGTAGTCATGTGTCACCGGCAATGCCCTCAAAATAGTCTGTTATAATGGATAACAGACACACACACACACAAATACAGACAGGCACGCATACCCACACAGATACACACACACAACGCACGCATACACACACGCCAACACAACACAACACCAACACACACACACACACACACACACACACACCCACACACACACACACACACACACACACAACACACCACACACACACACACACACACACACACACAACACTCAAAAACGGGATATCTGTTTGTTATAACTAGCCTATTAAAGGGTTACTGTATACTATATAATAAACAATGTTAACAGATAGGAGGGACAGCCATACCCCTGACCAATTGAACAACAGAAACATAAAACACTGTAAATACCCTGAATCAACCACAAAAAAAGCTTCTGAGCAGATTTCATGACATGACTGACCTTTTGTGGTGTAAAACTGCACATTTCAAAGCCACAAAATGAAAGCCTTCGCAAAATGATTCACATTCAAAGGCTGTACTAATGGTGCTGGTCAGAATGGGCAAGGGACAAAGCAGACTGCTAATACACTGAATCAATCAAACCACTGATCAGACTAAAAGCAAGGAAACATCAAATAAACTTTAAAAAAAATGCATAACAAAGATGACAATTCAGGACATTTTGCTACATTTCAGCCAATATGATAACATTTCCATTATGTTTAGATTTTATTGAGGAGATTGCACAGTAAATAACAGTTTTCTGAATTAAAGCTCCCACTATTCAAGGTATATATTTGCTGAAACCTTGAGTCAACAATGTAAATCTAAAGTGGAATTTGCGAGCAGGGATGAAATACTTCTGTAAGGAGTAAGATTTACTGATGCTGGGTAGTGATACTGTGAGGAAAGTTACTTATGTAGGCGAGTTCTGCCACATAATATATACAGCGTCCATATTAAGAACTTCCTCAGATGATACAGTGGGCCAATTGTAAGACCAGCAGACATAATCAATCGGGCCCCCATATTAGGACATCCTCAGATCATACATGTTCATTTTAAGGACAGCCTCGTAAATATGGTGTCCATATTAGGACAGCCTCAGCGAATACGAGGTCCATATTAGGACACCCTCAGATCATATATGTCCATTTTAAGGACAGCCTCGTAAATATGGTGTCCATATTAGGACAGCCTCTTTGAATGCGGTGTCCATATTAGGACATCCTCAGAACATACGGTGTCCATATTAGAGGACAGTCTCAGAGTCTGACACCGGATACTAAAGCTCTGACGCGTTGACAAACAGTATAACCACAATGTTCTCTGTGATGTACCAAGATGGAGGATGTGTACTCTTTTTCTGACCCTTCTTATCGGTCCTGTGAGGGAGCAGACACTGATTCTGTAGGCTTTTTCTCCGTTTTTCTCTGTCTCGCTCTGACCCTTTTATACAAATCTGRTAAGAAACGGGAGATACATTGATCAGCTAAACAGTTCAGGAACAGGAACTCCCAAACGGAGGGACTCCAAGATTTACTAACTGCTGGGGAAATGCAGCGCAGTATATCAGAAGTCAGTGCTATAAAACAAACCTGAAACCCAGACAGCTGTGACAAATGTCATTATGATCATGTTGAACGTTGCCTGGAAATCCCCGAGGGAACAGATTAAACAATAATCCTATAGTGGCATGGGATGCGTCCCAAATGCCACCCTGTTCCCTATACAGTATACAACTTCTGACCAGGGTCCTGTAGGGAATAGGGTGCCTTTTGGGACGTGCCCATTATCTACATCCTATAGTGACATGGTGGAAGGAGGCAAAAAGCTGGAACAGAAATATATTGTTCTGCGTCCCAAAAAGCACCCTATTCCCTACATAGTGCACTACTTTTGACCAGAGACCTATGGGAGTAGTGCACTAGAAAGAGAATAGAGTGACACGTGAAACACACTCCATAGTAAAAAGGGGAAATACTTAAAAGCATAAAGTGTCAGCCTGAGAGAGCAGATATCTTTCTCTGGCAAAGTTATATTTCTTCCCTCTTTTTAGGGGGTTTCTCACCTGTCGCTTATAATGTGTCTAATCCTCCTGTGGTCTTTGTGCTTTTTTGAAGTGATTTTCAAATGGTGCAGTGGGCTCCTGAGAAGGCACCTCATCCACTAAGAGAGGGGGATCATTACYGCTAAGCCAAGCAAGGAGAAAGGAACGGAAAGGAAGGGAAAATATGAGGGGGAGAAGGCTTTGGTGAAGAAACGCAATATTCAAAGCAGGAAGAAAGTAAGTCAAATGCAGACACCTTTATCAGAAAGGGAAAAACTCATTTCTGCGCTAAAACAATATGACAATGTCTATACTGTGTAAATTCTACATGGAAGGGTTATGACCATTACATGGACTGCAGAACTATCTGTATCATGAAGGGTTATGACCGTTACATGGACTGCAGAACTATCTGTATCATGGAAGGGTTATGACCGTTACATGGACCGCAGAACTATCTGTATCATGGAAAGGTTATGACCGTTACATGGACTGCAGAACTCTCTGTATCATGGAAGGGTTATGACCGTTACATGGACTGCAGAACTCTCTGTATCATGGAAGGGTTATGACCGTTACATGGACTGCAGAACTCTTCTGTATCATGGAAGGGTTATGACCGTTACATGGACTGCAGAACTCTCTGTATCATGGAAGGGTTATGACCGTTACATGGACTGCAGAACTCTCTGTATTATGGAAGGGTTATGACCGTTACATGGACTGCAGAACTATCTGTATTATGGAAGGGTTATGACCGTTACATGGACTGCAGAACTCTCTGTATCATGGAAGGGTTATGACCGTTACATGGACTGCAGAACCCTCTGTATCATGGAAGGGTTATGACCGTTACTGGACTGCAGAACTCTCTGTATATGGAAGGGTTATGACCTTACATGGACTGCAGAACTATCTGTATCATGGAAGGGTTATGACCGTTACATGGACTGCAGAACTATCTGTATCATGGAAGGGTTATGACCGTTACATGGACTGCAGAACTTCTGTATCATGGAGGGTTATGACCGTTACATGGACTGCAGAACTCTCTGTATCATGGAAGGGTTATGACCGTTACATGGACTGCAGAACTTCTGTATCATGGAAGGTTATGACCGTTACATGGACTGCAGAACTCTCTGTATCATGGAAGGGTTATGACCGTTACATGGACTGCAGAACTTCTGTATCATGTATGTTAGTAAATGGTTTTGGGATGAACATTCTCCTTCCTGGTGCTTACTCCCTGCTGTGTCCTTTCCTGTTTCTAGCTTTGTGTATAGTGTTTTTATAATATGGCGCGGGTCCACAAATACAACGGCAAACACACAAGGAGAAGTATGTGGAGGAGATCACAACCGAGGTAGATGTTTCCATACAAATAGAACGTGTTCATTTGATTCTATTTATATGGCTGTTTCCTTCTCTCCACTGATATGAAACAACCCCAGGGGTCAGAACGAACAGAAAGGTAAGGAACGATTTGCCAGGGTGCTATGCTAATGATTATGGTGTGCGTGATAGTGTGTGTGTGTGATAGTGTGATGTGTGTGTGTGATGTGTGAGTGTGTGTGTGTGATAGTGTGAGTGGTGTGCGTGTGCGCGGTGTTGGTGCGTGCGTGCGTGTGTGTGCCGGGACCAATTCCAAAGCTCTTCTGTTTTGTCTGTCACATCCCATTATGGTTTCTGTGCTCTGAACCTCTTTCTCTCTCTCTCTCTCTCTCTCTCTCTCCTCTCTCTCTCTCTCTCTCTCTCTCTCTCTCTCTCTTCTCTCTCTCTCTCTCTCTCTCTCTCTCTCTCTTCTCTCTCCCTCTCTCTCTTTCTCTCTTTCTCTCTCTCTCACACACTCTTTTTGTCTTCTCTCTCTCACCACATTACAGCAGAGAGGATCTGTTTGATGTACCTTCTGTATTTGCAGAATGAAGTGAATTCTGCACAGTAACTTCTATAGTTGTGTGGTTAACTAGATGTTCCCATTCGTTTAGAGATGACATTCTACCGGTGTCCTACCTACCGTTTGCACTTGTGAAAAATTCAAAACAAAGTATATACCTTTATAATGCCTAATAAGGATTATAATACATCCATTCATGCTTGATAAGTCTTACCATGCATTATAACTGGATCATAATGCATTATCACTATATAAACAAAAGTATGTGGATACCCCTGGTTTGGCTATTCCAGCCACACCCGTTGCTGACAGGTGTATAGAATTGAGCACACAGCCATGCAATCTCCATAGACAAACACTGGCAGTAGAATGGCCTTACTGAAGAGCTCAGTCAATTTCAATGTGGCACCGTATAAGGATGCACCTTTCAAACAAGTCAGTTCTTCTCATTTCTTCTCTGCTAGAGCTTCCAGGTAACGCCTCAAAAACATACTTCCTCGGTTGCACACTCATTGCTGAGATCCAAACTGCCTCTGAAAGCAACGTCAGCACAATATCTGTTGTCGGGGCTTCATGAAATGGTTTCCATGGCCGAGCAGCTGCACACAAGCCTAAGATCATCTGAGAAATGTCAAGCGTTGGCTGGAGGGTGTAAGCTCATCACCATTGGACGGACGAATCTGGGTTTGGCGAATGCCAAGAGAACGCTACCTGCCCGAATGCATAGTGCCAACTGTAAAGTTTGGTGGAGGAGGATCAATGGTCTGGGGATGTTTTTCATGGTCAGTGTAGGCCCTTAGTTCCAGTGAAGGGAAATCTTAATGCTACAGCATACAATGACATTCTAGACAATTCTTTTCTTGCAACTTTGTGGTAACAGTTTGGGGAAGGCCCTTTCCTGTTTCAGCATGACCATGCCCATGTGCAGAAAGCAAGGCCATAAAGAATTGTTTGTGGAGAATGATGTGGAAGACCTTGACTGGCCTGCACAGAGCCCTGACCTCAACCCCATCGAACACCTTTGGGATGAATTGGGAGCTGACTGCTGAGCCAGGCCTAATCGCCCAACATCAGTGCCCGATCTTTCTAATGCGCTTGTGGCTGAACGGAAGCAAGTCCCGCAGCAATGTTCCAACATCTAGTGGAAAGCCTTCCCAGAAGAATGGAGGCTAATACAGCAGCAAAGGGGGACCAACTCTGTATTAATGCCCTAGGATTTTGGAAAGAGATGTTGGATGACCAGGTGTCCACATACTTTTGGTCATGTAGTGTACCTGCAGACTTGAAGTTCCTGGTAATGCTTATAGAGGGTTTCCTCACTACAGGTTAAGTGTCCTGCTCCAGTCTAGTATTGTAATAGAGGGTTTCCGCACTACAGGCTGGTATTGTATTAGAAGCCTATCATGGATTGTCAGAAATTATAGTTATTTCTGACTAAGTGTTTGTATGTTATAGCTGACCTTTCTATAATACCAATTAATTTGTATGTCAGGTGATAACTTATGAATATCTACTGTTGATAACTACGTATCTCTATATACCATGTTGATAACTACGTATCTCTATATACCATGTTGATAACTACGTATCTCTATATACCAATGTTGATAACTACGTTATCTACTATATACCATGTTGATAACCTAACGTATCTCTATATACCATGTTGTTGTATATACATTGATACGTATCTCTTACCTGTTATAATACTCATATGTTGTATAACTTACGTATCTCTATATACCATGTTGATAACTACGTATCTCATATATACCATGTTGATAACTACGTATCTCTATATATCATGTTCTTGATAACTACGTATCTCTATATACCCATGTTGCATAACTACGTATCTATACTCTATTATATCCATGTATTGATGGCTTATATAACGTGCTCTTCTGCACACAGCGCTACAAATATCAGCTATGCACATGTATAGAATATAATTTATACAGGTAAGAACATTTCTTGATTTGCAGTTCATTTTGCATTTACCTTTAAGTGTTTGTGAATATCACAGATTGTCCCATTTAACCTATTCACAGCTGTGATATCATGTGAATATCATGGATTACCCCTTTAATCTCTTTAGATAGTTTGGATGAGCAAATATCAACCTCACGATCACTGGACAGTCAGAGTAGCATACATGTATCCATTTACCTGTGACAGACACATATTAAATGAGATGTTAAATCAGCAATACTTTTCACACTACAACACCTGTGCCAATATATGCTATGAACCGCAGCTTCTCAGACATTATCACTTAATTGTSACACCCTGATCTGTTTCACCTGTCTTGTGCTTGTCTCCACCCCGCTCCAGGTGCCTCCCATTTTCCCCTATTATCCSCTGTGCATTTATACCCGCGTTTTCTGTTTGTCTGTTGCCAGTTCGTCTTGTCCMWTCAAGTCCTACCAGTGTGTTCCCGTGTTTCCTGTGCTMTAGTTTYTGTTCTGACCTTTCTTCCTGTCCTGACCCTGATCCTGCCTGTACCTGGCTGACTTCCCTGTTGCCCGTTGAACTATAATACGCTCTGAGACTTGTACTATCCACCTCCTGYGTCTGCATCTGGGTCTTAGCCTGAGTCCTGATATTAATGAAGGTAGTGTAGATGAGCATCCACATCCAGKCTGTTCMTAACAAGACTGGTACATCTASTTCTACCATTAATGCCTCAAACTCCATTGGCCCTGTGCCAGGCACTTATCAAATGAGATGGTCAATCTGAACAAACTGTTAATTTATCTGATTTGCAGTACCTTTCACATGAACCTCTTTAGGTAGTTTGTACGAGCAACCGCTATTCAGAACAACCTAAAGTTCCTCAGATTGTTAGTCAGGCATAAATGTACAAAACCCCATTGACCCCACAACAGTCACTTATCAAATGAGCTGGTAAATCTATCTGAATGAGATKTATTTTATAAGGCAAACAGATCCGACTACATATCTCAGATAACAACATGGCTCACAGGCAGGCAGGGAGGCAGCAACAATATARAACACAAAATGCTTTTATCTCGACTACGCCAACGAGCTGGGATTTCGTAGAGCAGCAGCAGCACATCAAATTAAATGTTATTCTGCTATTCATACTGAAGATTTCATCTCTGGGGCTAAATAACACACTTTCCACCGAGTCGCACACAAGGGATAACCGTTCCCTAGAGACCTGCACTAACAACACATCTCGCTGCTTGAGCATCACTTAAATTGACACGAATTTTAACCTCAAAGGGAACGCTAAATAGTGCAACTCATCAAGACGTTCCTCTATGATAAGGAGGAATGCATAATATACATACATCATTCATGTAAATAATTTCATTTGCTAGGCAATTAAAAAAAAATCCCAGGCTGCATCTAAGATGGCACTCTATTCCCTACATAGTGCACTACTTTCAACCAGGGCCCATGGGGAGTAGGGCGCTATTTGGGACGTACCCCCACCGTTTAAGATGACCATTCTTGATGTGATTTAGGTGCCAGGAGCGGTTTCTCATTTCTCACAGCACTGTAGAAGACAGAGTGCTTAAGAGGACAATTTGGCACAACAGWGTGTCACCACAGGAAAATGGTACATTATGTATTTGTTTCATAACTCACAGTAAGGCCATCCACTAACACAAAGCAAAAGGAGGCAGCTGGGTGAAGATGTGCATTTAACTTGTAAAGCTCAAAGAGTGTTACAGTAGTGTGGGTGACTGGGATATTGAACCTGGGTTTCCTGTGTGCGGCGAGACGTCATTAGCCTGCTTAGCTAAAGCATTAGCTTGGTGAGAAGTCTTCAGGTCTCAGGCAAGGTTACATTAGCAACAAATAAGCCAACTAAATTTACAACAATATTGTTAGTAAAGTCTGTTACATCATCTGCTAATGTCAATTGAATAGAGGCCTGGCGAAAGACTAGTTATTAGAAACAAAGATATTCATGAATATTCCAAGGTCTCTCTTGTTGGCATTTAATTATCAGAGACAAATAACAGTGTGGGGCATAAACTKCCTATATGCACTTGAGGGAGACAAAATGACAATTTGTTTACATTAGAAGATGCAAACTAGCTCYAGCAGCCTTCATATTTGCCATCTRCTTTCAATAATAGGCCTACAGAACGTTATATGAATTAAACAATGACTTCAGTGCAGCTCATTTGTCTACAAAACAACACTACTCTTAAATAACAGCTGTTTATAAATAATAAACGTTAACTTTGATAGCTTCATACATTGCCCATTTGAAAATGCGTACACTAAATAACGGCTAAAGTACAAACATTGATAAAAGCTATGTTATTACTGTAATAACGTAAAATCATACCAAATACTAATCTGTCTATGTCAGTTATTCATAAAAACGTCAGAATACATCAATTTGAATTGGACAAGAGCCTAAAACAACAAGGCCAAATCTACACTGGAGTTGGTTACCAGAACAACAATGAATGTTTTTACCTAAATCTACTTGAAAATCTATGGCAAGAATTGAATATGGTTGTCTAGCAAGAACTGAATATGGTTGTCTAGCAAGACCTGAATATGGTTGTCAGCAAGACCTGAATATGGTTGTCTAGCAAGACCTGAATATGGTTGTCTTGCAAGACCTGAATTGGTTGTCTGGAAGACCTGAATATGGTTGTCTGGCAAGACCTGAATATGGTTGTCTAGCAAGACTGAATATGGTTGTCTGCAAGACCTGAATATGGTTGTCTGGCAAGACCTGAATATGGTTGTCTGGCAAGACCTGAATATGGTGTCTGCAAGACCTGAATATGGTTGTCTGGCAAGACCTGAATATGGTTGTCTGGCAAGACCTGAATATCGTTGTCTGGCAAGACCTGAATATGGTTGTCTAGCAAGACCTGAATATGGTTGTCTGGCAAGACCTGAATATGGTTGTCTGGCAAGACCTGAATATGGTTGTCTAGCAATGATCAACAACCAAATTATTAGAGCTTAAATGATTTAGAAATAATAAAAAGGGCCAATGTTGCACGATCCAGTGTGGCAATCCAGGCATGCCTGACAATAATCATTGTTTGGTTCTAACTCATTAGAGGAAGACACCTCTTATTTACATTGCCTTATGTGTTCAGTATACTGAAGAGAATTTAGGCTATATCAAAACATAATGTATTCAGTATAGTTGAATGGAATTTAGGCTATATCAAACATAATGTATTCAGTATACTGAAGGGAATTTAGGCTATATCAAAAAATCATAATGTAATTCATGAGAAAACAAGATAACCTATTCATAGTACCACGGAGTCTCTTCATCACTGATAACATGTAAGGCTTAGGTTTAATTCATAGTGCAAATAAATCCCCCTGGGTTTTAATCCAGATGAGTCAAAGGTCTCGATGCAGACCCAGAACCTAAAACACAGATTCATCCTAGTTTCATCCTGCTTGTTTACCAGATACACAAACCCCTTCCAGTGGTGGAGAGAGGACATCTTTCTGAAGTGAGCACAGTTTTGTCATTATAAATATTTGCTATTCACAGATTGACTAGTCCCTATCAACCTAATGTTAGATAAACAGTTCATTCAAGTTGAGACGTGATTGTTGAAAGCATCTGATGGTTTCTCTGTGAAAGGAGGTTGATGTTTTGTCACTTAATAAGGGGCCAATCTGCAGTTAAAACAATAACAACATTTTGGTAAAACGCTGAAGGATGTGGCTGGAGAAATGTAACCACTCTCAAATTCATAGACAGAGCTATGGATGCAAGGACTGACCATCCGTGATATCAAATGATAGTCTTAACCTTGTTTGCTAAACAGTGTTATATTTGCAAAGTTGACATACATTGTAGTAAAACAAGCTTCTATTTTGGGTTCTGATGGGGTATGACAGCTGGACTAACGCATGAGGCTTTAATAAATATAATTTTCAAGAATCAATCGGTATATGTCGTTATTTATAAGTCCAAAAAGGATGTAGCAACTGGAGATTGCCTCTTTAAATGTCCTATTTTACAGTCAAATGTACTGTATGTTTGTGTTGTATGGCGTTGTGTACAATGTACATTGAGGTAGACAGCTAATTCTGTAACACCTTAGGGTCAAATTAACCAAAAATATGTACTGTAGTGTAAACGTTATTGTAGCAGAATATTTGCCATCTTACTTTGGGAGGCAGCGAGTTTGCTATATTGTTTCCCCTCCTCTTCAGAGGCCTTCACGTCAAACATCAACTGCTTTGGAGGGCATAAACAAAAAAAGCAACGGAACATAATTGGCCAATTTACTAGCTCATTAACCTGGCTGCATGAGTGCTTTCGTCAACAGTATCACATTCTAAACAGGGGGAGGAAGAGAGGAGGGAGGGGGAATTCGACAAGGAAAGACAATGAATCATTGTCCTTACACATTATTTGTCCTACATTTCACCTTGAGAAAATGTGAACTGGCAAAGCCAAGGCCTATATTCAGAAAGCCACTCAGGAGTAAGAGAGCTGGTCTGGATCAGTTACCCCTTGTCCATATCATGTTATACCTTGTGAGAGCACAACTAATCCGAGATCAGCACTTCTATTGTAAATAATTTTTCCCTGCACGTTCAGTTGAATAGTGAAATTTCACCTGAAGACTGTGACTGGCAGAATATTTTGATCTAGGATCAGGTCCCCCTTGTCCATGTAATCTTATTCATTATAATCTAAAGAGCAAAACTGATCCAGATCAGCACTTCTATTCCAAATCTCAGCCTGATGAGGTGATTGCTGGCAGTGAAGAGAGTTTAGTGGCAGAACAGAGCAGTCATCCATACACCCTGCCCGGCCACCCGTGAGTTGACCCTTGAGAAGCAGACGTTGGTCGGGCAAGGACAGGGACATGCTGCACCGCTACCGAATAATTAAATAATTACTTCTGAAAGGAGTGTAGCTCCTTGGACCCAGGCTGGCACTGTCTGACGGCTGCTGCCGGTGCTGTCCCTGAATGACTTGTGGCCGACCCGGCTCTGTGTGTGGTACCCAGGTGGATTACATTTATGTGGTCCTTTATGGCTGTGGTAAAAGGTTGCGGTTCAATTCCCGCAGTGATCAGACACACATACTATAAATGTATTTACTCACTACTGTAAGCAGCTTTGGAGGATAAAAGAGTCTGAAGAAGCATATTGGAAATGCTGAGATCCAGGCATCGCCTGCTGTTTTATAGTAGGATAGAAGGATAGTATCTGCAGGTGAAGGGATTAATCCCTGGATGTAGCCTTACTGAAGGAAAGATCCATGGCTGGTAAAGGACCAAATGGATTCTGGGAGAGTGCTAAGGTGTTGAAGCCAAAAGAAAGGTGAGAACTCAAACTTCAGAGAAAGTAAATTACTTACTCTTGAAATATCTCAGCCATTGAAGTAGGTTTTGGCATACTATAGGCATGTGTACACTGGGGTGTTCAAAACAACCATATCAAGACTAACACTCTACTGGAGACTGCTAGTAACCAAATGACAAATCATGTAAAATAATATCATAATATACACCACTTACACTACATGACCAAAAATATGTGGACACCTGCTCGTCCAACATTTACTGAATACGTGATGTTTTAATATAGCCTAAATTCCATTCAATATACTGAATACATTGTGTTTTTTATATAGCCTAAATCATGGTCATTAATATGACGTTGGTCCCCACCTTTCCTGCTATAACAGCCTCCACTCTTCTGGGAAGGCTTTCCACTAGATGTTGTACATTGCTGCGGGGGACTTTCTTCCATTCACCCACAAGTGAGGTCGGGCACTGATGTTGAGCGATTAGGCCTGGCTCGCAGTTGGCGTTCCAATTCATCCCAAAGGTGTTCGATGGGGTTGAGGTCAGGGCTCTGTGCAGGCCAGTCAAGTTCTTCCACATCAATCTCAACAAACCATTTCTGTATGGATCTTTCTGCACATGGGCATTGTGATGTTGAAACAGGAAAGGGCCTTTAGCAAACTGTTCACAAAGTTGGAAGCACAGAATGATCTTGTATGCTGTAGCGTTAAGATTCCTCTTTACTGGAACTAAGAGGCCTAGCCTTGTAATGTGTGTATAGATATTCTTTATGTGTTTCTTTACTTTTTTCTTTTATTTTGTTTACGTCTTAAGTCAAGCTCAGTATATGAACAACTTTTAATCTAAACGCCTTTGTGGTCCTAATGAATAAAACATACAGCACAATGTTATTTTTTAGTATGTCACCAATGGTTTTCATATCACAGTGAATGCTTGTGTACTCCACACAGTTCAAATATTAATTATTCATATCCTCATTACTCCTAATGTTTCTGCTTTCTGAATGAATGAATTTCTCTTGTAAGTTTTGAACTAGTGCTTCTTTGTACCCACACCATGCTGGGGGAATCTAACTGAGCCAACTGGATGGATTGTCAGTGTAACTATAAGGGCTTCAGTTGAAATATTCAGTCCCACTTTGGGGGTTTGTTTCCTGATCATTTCTGTGATAATATTATAATCACATTCGATAACACTTGTTTAGTGTTTTAACCCTTTACAGTAATATTGCTTAGTGTTTTAATCCTTACAGTAACACTGCTTAGTGTTTTAACCCTTTACAGTAACACTGCTTAGTGTTTTAACACTTACATTAACACTGCTTAGTGTTTTAACCCTTACATTAACACTGCTTAGTGTTTTAATCCTTACAGTAACACTGCTTGTGTTTTAATCCTTACAGTAACACTGCTTAGTGTTTTAACCCTACATTACAGCGCTTAGTGTTTTAACCCTTACATTAACACTGCTTAGTGTTTTAATCCTTACAGTAACACTGCTTAGTGTTTTAACGCTTACATTAACACTGCTTAGTGTTTTAACCCTTACAGTAACACTGCTTAGTGTTTTAACCCTTACAGTAACACTGCTTAGTGTTTTTAACCCTTACAGTAACACTGCTTAGTGTTTTAACCCTTACATTAACACTGCTTAGTGTTTTAACCCTTACAGTAACACTGCTTAGTGTTTTAACACTTACTTAACACTGCTTAGTGTTTTAATCCTTACAGTAACACTGCTTAGTGTTTACACTTACATTAACCCTGCTTAGTGTTTTAACCCTTACATTAACACTGCTTAGTGTTTAAACCTTACATTAACACTGCTTAGTGTTTTAACCCGTACAGTAACACTGCTTAGTGTTTTAACCCTTACAGTAACACTGCTTAGTGTTTAACCCTTACAGTAACATTGCTTAGTGTTTAACCCTTACAGTAACACTGCTTAGTGTTTTAATCCTTACAGTAACACTGCTTAGTGTTTTAACACTTACATTAACACTGCTTAGTGTTTTAACCCTTACAGTAACACTGCTTAGTGTTTTAACCCTTACAGTAACACTGCTTAGTGTTTTAACCTTACAGTAACACTGCTTAGTGTTTTAACACTTACATTAACACTGCTTAGTGTTTTAATCCTTACAGTAACACTGCTTAGTGTTTTAACACTTACATTAACACTGCTTAGTGTTTTAACACTTACAGTAACACTGCTTAGTGTTTAACCCTTACAGTAACACTGCTTAGTGTTTTACCTTACAGTAACACTGCTTAGTGTTTTAACACTTACATTAACACTGCTTAGTGTTTTAATCCTTACAGTAACACTGCTTTAGTGTTTTAACACTTACATTAACACTGCTTAGGTTTTAACCCTTACAGTAACATGCTTAGTGTTTTAACCCTTACAGTAACACTGCTTAGTGTTTTAACCCTTACAGTAACACTGCTTAGTTTTTAACCCTTACAGTAACACTGCTTAGTGTTTTAACCCTTACAGTAACACTGCTTAGTGTTTAACCCTTCAGTAACACTGCTTAGTGTTTTAATCCTTACAGTAACACTGCTTAGTGTTTAACACTTACATTAACACTGCTTAGTGTTTTAACCCTACAGTAACACTGCTTAGTGTTTTAACCCTTACATTAACACTGCTTAGTGTTTAAACCCTTACATTAACACTGCTAGTGTTTTAACACCTACATTAACACTGCTTAAGGCAGCACTTCTTAACCTAAGCTTGTTGCTACCAAAATCAAAACTTGAGGATCCATGAAGCATAAAGGTCCGTATTATGAGCAACCTCAAGCAACCTCCAATCAAATAATATAATGGTGATACACAGTCTAGCCTTTATAGAACTCCTGGGCATCTCAGAAGCGGAAGAAGCTACATTGAACAGATCTTAATTTGATCACTCTTTTGTTGCTGAGAATTTTCCTGCACAGCATGAAATGCAAACTTGTAGTGTATATAAAGGTTTAAAAAGATTTCTAAAGTTTCACATTTTCACTTTAAAATGCCAGACTTGATTTGTCGTTTACAAAAAATGTATCAACCCCATAAAAAAAACTACATAAATTATAATCCCCACAAAATAATTCACATTTCCTGTTGCTGCAGGATTATTTTCCTGCGGTATCATACTTGTTTAAATTAAGATACTACATCTGCAATGACAACCTACTATACCCCAAGTCCTGCATCGTCCTCTTATCCTAACCTCCTCAGGACTGCAAGTGTGTGATACTTACATTACACTGTCTGGCCTAGATCGTAAAATGAGCCTAGCATGATCGCTGATGTCTGCATGATGGTGCTGGCTGCTCATACCCTACAGAGCTACAGAGAGATATAGAGGAGGTATCAATAAGAAACATTTCACAACCCAAGGCCCCTTGAGTACAGATTGGATTTGACGTGACATGAACAGCCTCTGAGTGACAGTCTCATTTGCCTGGTTTTCTGCTACTGGATGATCATGCAAATGTCTCGACTGACTTCTGTGCTGTGGACTGTAATTGCCGCCTGCTGACAGCAGTGCAGAAACTGTCTGCGTCCCTAATGGCACCCTATTTCCTATACAGTGCACTACTTTTGACCAGAGCCCTATGAGCCCCCTGGTCAACGGTGGTGCACATACATAGGGAGTGCCATTTGGGACGCGGTCTCTGACTCAGCTGAAATGCAGGAACAGGGACAGGCAGTTACGTAGATGGTGGGGCGGCTAAAAGCCGGAATGGTTGGTTATTGACTCAAGCACAATWTATTTTCACCAGTTTAAGGAGAATACAGAATCTGGCCTTCTCAACTATTATAAAATGCAGTGCTATATTAAACTCATAGTAGGAGAGTTATAGTATGGTTTTGGACAAGGTCGGCGCTTGCCAGGAGGACAGATTTGTTCCAGGGTTGTCTGAGATATACATTTATAGGACTAGGTATTATCCCAACAAGACATGGATTCATGGCTCAGAGAATATACCGTATATAGAGTGTCTTCAGAAAGGATTCACCCATAATGTTACTGGTTAACACACAATACCCCATAATGTTACTGGTTAACACACAATACCCCATAATGTTACTGATTAACACACAATCCCCCATAATGTTACTGATTAACACACAATACCCCATAATGTTACTGATTAACACACAATACCCCATAATGTTACTGATTAACACACAATACCCCATAATGTTACTGATTAACACACAATACTCCATAATGTTACTGATTAACACACAAAACCCCATAATGTTACTGATCTACACACAATACCCCATAATGTCAAACTGGAATGATGTTTTTAGACATTTTTACAAATTAATAAAAAATCGAAAGCTGAAATGTCTTGAGTCAGTAAGTATTCAGCCCCTTTGTTATAGCAAGCCTAAATATGTTCAGGAGTAAAACTTTGCTTAACAAGTCACATAATATACTGTTTCATTAACTGAAATAAAAGATCCCTGAAATGTTCCATACACACAAATAAATTATTTATCTCAAATTTTGTGCAGAAATGTGTTTATATCCTTTGTCAAGATAATCCATCCACATCACAGGTGTGGTATATCAAGAAGCTGATTAAACAGCATGATCATTACACAGGTGCACCGTGTGCTGGGTGAGGAAGCGTGCAATTGGAATGCTGACTGCAGGAATGTTGACCAGAAGTGTTATCAGACAATTTAATGTWAATTTTTCTACCAATTTGGCAGTACTTCCAACCTGCATCACAGGTTGGGGGGGGCTCCCAGTTGGGCGAACCTATGCCCTACCAGGCCCACTCATGTCTGCAGCCCTGCACATTCATGTGAAATCCATAGATTAGGGCCTAATGAATTTATTTAAATTTACTAATTGACTTAAATGAACTGTAACTCAGTAGAAACTTTTAAATTGTTGCATGTTGCGTTTATATTTTTGTTCAGTTGCATGGACTCTTTTATTTTTCTATCTTATGGTACATGGTAGTCCCAGGTGGTCTCCCCTCCCAGTACTGACCAGGCTTGACCCTGAACAGGCGTGTTCAGGGGGGCATGGCCACAAGCGTATTTGTTTAACCTTGTTTTCTCCTTGAATTAGGTCCRTTGGCTCATCATTGCAACTCCTCAATGGGCTCGGGASAGGCGAAGGTCGAGTCCTGCGTCCTCCAGACATGACCCGCCTGGCCGCTTACATCTTATTAACCACCCGGATGTCAGCCGCACCGATGTGTCGGAGGAAACATCGTTCAACTGACGACCGGAGTCAGCTTGCAGGCGCCCGGCCCTGTCACAAGGAGTCGCTAGAGCACAATGAGCCATGGAAAGCCACACCGGCCAAACCCTCCCCTACCCGACGACACTGGGCCAATTGTGCGCCGTCCTATGGGTCTCCCGGTCATGGCCGGTTTTGACACAGCCTGGGATTCGAACCCCAGGCTGTAGTGACGCCTCAGCCCAGCGGTTCAGTACTTTTAACCCATTGAGTCATAGACTCATTGGACTTATTCTGCGTGCAATAATAGTGTTTGACATTTTTGAATGACTACCTCATCTCTGTACCTCACACATACAATTATCTGTAAGGTTTCTCAGTTGAGCAGGGAAATTTCTAAACAAGATTCAACCACAAAGGGAGGTTTTCCAATGCCTGGAAAGAAGAGCACTATTGGTAGATTAAAAAAAAAATGTTTGAATATCCCTTTGAGAATGGTGAAGTTATTAATTATAATTTGGATGGTGTATCAATACACCCAGTCACTACAAAAATACAGACGTCGTTCCTAACAGTTACTGAGAGGAAAGGAAAAGAACAAAAGGACAAAACTGAGGATGGATCAACAACATTGTAGTTACTCACAAATACTAAACTATTGAAGAGTGAAAAGAAGGGAGCCTGAAACAGAATAAAAATATTCTAAAACATGCATCCTGTTTGCAAAAGGCACTAAAGTAAACTGCAAAAAATGTGGCAAAGAATTTACTTTTTGTCCGGAATACAAAGTGTTATGTTTGGATCAAATCCAACACAACCATCATCTGAGTACCACTCTATCATTTTTTAAAGCATGGTGGTGGCTGCATTATGTTATGGGTATGCTTGTCATCGGAAGGTCTATGAAGTTTTTCAAATAAAAATAAACGGAATAGAGCTAAGCACAGGCAAAATCCTAGAGGAAAACACGGTTCAGTCTGCTTTCCAACAGACACTGGAATACAAATTCACCTGTCAGCAGGACAATAACCTAAAACACAAGACCAAATATACGTATACTGGAGTTGCTTAGCAGACTACATTGAATGTTCCCGAGTGGCCTAGTTACAGATAACTTGAAAATGGCTGTCTAGCAATGATCAACAACCAACTTGACAGAGAAAATATTGTACAATCCAGGTGTGCAAAGCTCTTAGAGACTCACCCAGAAAGACTCACAGCTGTAATTGCTGCCAAAGGGGATTCTAACATGTATTGACTCAGGGGTGTGAATACTTATGCAAATTATATTTGTCTGTACTTCATTTTTCAATACATTTGCAAACATTAAAAAATATATGTTTTTACTTTGTCATTATATTGTATTGTGTGTAGATGGGTGATTTTTTWACATTTTATTTAATTCATTTTGAATTCAGGCTGTAACACAACAAAATGTGGAATAAGTCAAGGGGTATGAATACTTTCTGAAGGCTCTCAAATCAAATCAAATGTTATTGGTCACATACACATGGTTAGCAGGTGTTATTGCGAGTGTAGCAAAATGCTATTGCTTCTAGATCCGACAGTGCAGCAGTATCTAACAGGTAGTGTATGTTAAGGCCAACACACTGAAGCTGGCTCGAGGTTTAATGGATTTTACTAAATCTATTCATACTGCAGAACTAACTATATCCATCCAATGGAATACACTACTAAGGAACCATACTGACAACAAAACTCTACCATAACTCCACTTTACTATGTCCAACGAAAAAAGACATTGTGAATAATGGGTGGAAAATTGTTTCTACTCATTGTTCCTTTTTTCCAAGACGGGGTGTACTGTATGTCTTTCTAAACAACAGCAGCAGCAGGAAGCTGAATTGATGGTAAGTATTGCATTATGCATATGCTGGCAATAATAAACAAACGTAGTTTGTATAAAAAGGAGACGGAAACTTCTTCTTGATCTACAGAGACTCATTACTGCCGACGTCCGTATTCATATCACAACCTTTTTGAAGTCAAAGAAAACAAGAGCAACCCACAAGCCAGTGCCGTCGCTTCCTTTGATTTAGGAGGTCTGCTTAGTGTTTATACTCAACTCAGAGAGGAAAGGACTGATTTAGCTTAGGTCTGCTTAGTGTTAATACTCAACTCAGAGAGGAACGAGACTGATTTAGCTTAGGTCTGCTTAGTGTTAATACTCAACTCAGAGAGGAACGAGACTGATTTAGCTTAGGTCTGCTTAGTGTTAATACTCAACTCAGAGAGGAACGAGACTGATTTAGCTTAGGTCTGCTTCTGTTTATACTCAAACTCAGAGAGGAACGAGACTGATTTAGCTTAGGTCTGCTTAGTGTTAATACTCAACTCAGAGAGAAAGAGACCGCAAACTGTGACATCACAGAGATACAGACATATACATGAATCCATGTACACACACACACACACACACACACACACACACACACACCACACACACACCACACACACACACACACACCACACACACACACACACAACACACACACAACACACACACACACACACACACACACACACACACACACACACACACACACACACACACACACACACAAAGACACGAAAAACAGATCCTTCCCCATCACAAGCATAGTTGTTATGCTGATGACACAGTGCAACAGCAGTAGCTAGAATCACTGGGTAATGATGCTGTCAGTAAGGGTCACATCTACTCACACGGATGTTTAATGGGACAAGAAAGCAATATCAACAAACAAAGACTGTTAGCAAGGGAGAGTATGTACAATGTTACAAATGATGTTCAAATGTCAAACTCCACCCCGATGAAGGTGTGGCCCTCCTTTTTTGACTCCAGCATTGTTGGTAAACCAAGGCCATACGTTCTTATTTCAGAGTTGAAACAGGAGTCCTTTTGGGTGGCCGTCTGCATTCTTTCACAGTCTTAATACAACATGTTGTCATTTACAGGCATAAAGGTTTAAAACCAGGATAACGATAAAGAAAGACACCTGTACATGTTGAGAAGTAGCCAATTAGCCAAATATAAGTGAATGCGATATGGAATTGTGAAGGCTGTATAAATGGTCTGAGCTGTATAATGGACTGAGCTGTATAATGGACTGAGCTGTATAATGGACTTCTAATGGACTGAGTTGAGTAAGACTTAGTGGCTACCCAAGAGAGACATTGGCATTAAGGACCTCAGGGAATGTAAAAAGACCTCATTACTTGCATTTCCTATAAATAATGGTATACGAATATTAATGATGAATTTATCATCATATCTTAAATAATGCAGAGTGCGTTTCCAATCGGCGCAATGAAAGCCTCTCCCTCTCCATTTAGAATTAGAATTAAGAACATGAATAAGATTGCAAGAAATAAGAATCTGTGCTAGGAATAAATATTTAACTCGATCTTGGGTTAACTTCCAAGGAGCTAGTACTTCAAACTGCTTCCAAAATGAAACGTTCACTGTAGATATGCTTTAGTCAATGAAAGCAGATTTTTATTGCTGTGTTTGAATTATTCCCACCCCCCATTATATGTTGATGAGGATTCCTGTTATTGTAACCTATTATAATGCTATTTAGGATAGACCAACAGTAGATATCTCACAAAGGCCATGGGTTTGACAGAAGAAAGATTGGTTTTGTTTATGTTTTTCAGTCACAAGACAATACATAAGCACAGTGTAATTATTTGAATCAGATTAGCTGACTTTACACAGCAATAACAGCAAGGTTGGGGGTCTATTATTTTATTCGGTAGTTAAAATCCAATTATGATGAGGAAAAAATCCTTATTGAAAAAAAGGCTAAGAAGCTATGTGCAACTGTTTTCCTGAGAAGTCCAAATTGTACTGTCTGGATATAATCCATCTACAATCAAATTCTATGAAAACAAAAAACAAATGGTATCTGGTGGCGGTGCCAAAACATGTTTACCAGAGTGCCCATGCACCATGAGCATTTACTAAGTACTACTTTATATTATAGAAAACATCACTAAGTCATTTCATTATTAAATCCCATGCGCAATGTTGTTTTAGGCATTGTCTGGTAGTAGAGGAGGAGCTGCATCATAATCCCAGTAGAGGATTAACCGTGAAACATTACCTACACGTTGATTCAGATGATGTAACGCAAGGGCGTTTACAGTACGTACTGCGTAACATTCTCTATTCAAGGTCATGCAAATACTGCATGTGAGAAGCATCTTTMCGGCAGACAGGGCTATTCCCATAGACACAAAAAAKGTATTCTTTAAAAGTGTGTGTTTTTACAACTAGTGGTGACACATATACATGGCAAACTGTCATAAACCTTACAATGATCTATTCATGGGACATACGAGAGAACCATTTTACAGGCAGATATGAACATTTCCCATGAACATAAAGGTATTGAACTAGTACCTCAGTGTTTGTCCAACTCGCATTACAACACTATGAACTGTGCTGTCATCATGCATCATGCATAAATGGAAAAATACCACAAAATATCCTAACTTTCACAGTYAAGTTATTATCTTATTCATAAAGATAATTGTATGTATCGGTAAAGTAGCATCTCCAGCTCTTACCCACATGCCATTTACAGAGTGAGACTGGGTCAGCAAGGTCTGTCATAATGAGCAGCTAGTCTTGACAGCTCGCCGCCTCGCTCTCAACCTAGGTCAACCATACATAATAACTGAAAGGACATGCCTAATATAGTGATACTGCAAAGGAATACCTCGGAATATCTCGTGTAGATATGCCTTAACATACTGTATAAAGTCAAGTCCAAAGAGATGACWGGTATCCATGGCTGAATGTACACAAACCATACACAACAGCTGAAATAAATCCTAGGAAAAGATATGGCTACWTGCTTCACAATGTACCACCTACACAGATCTGATAGATTCATTTGATCACTCTGTTGTCGCAGAGAATTTTCCTGAGCACCAGGAAACGCTAATTGCAGAGTACTCAAGGTTTAAAAAAGTATTCTAAAGTTTGTAATTTCCACTTAAAAATGTTAGATACTGTATGAAACAAATTCCAAAGAGATGCCAGTCATCCATGGCTGTTCTAAACAAAATGGAAGAAYACTAAAAATTAAATCGCACAAAATAGCGTTCTCACATTTGAAAGAATATTMTTTTTCTAGAACTTCAAGTCCAAAGAGGTACCAGTTACCAATAATCCTTGTTTGTAACAAAATGGAGGWAAACTACAAMTACGAGCCGAACTCASTCRCTAATTTAACCTCATTAGCTGAAAGACAGGGATCTGAGAGGCAGTGAGTGACTATTATCAGCCATGTTAATATTGCATATGACAGACATTACTCTTTAYAACACAAGGGCTCATATATGGCAAGGATGAATTAATGTTTCAACTAAATAGGTCCTGTTAAATGATGCTGCCTACTAAAGTTAAAGGAAAATTCCACTCAAAAACTATATTTTGGTATTAGTCCCAAAATATGTTTCATGTCAGCAATCAAGATTTGAAGATATGGAACTTTCAACATCCAGATCTACAGCCGGTATGATGCGTTTTGCTTCATATGATGCGTTTTGCTTCATATGATGCGTTTTAACATACTGTATATGATGTGTTTGGCGTCTTACCGGCTGTATATCTGCCCAACGTGACGGACAAGAGCTGAGATACACATGAAAACATGAAATTACCCTGGGAATCGACAGAACATCGCTCAGAGATACCCCAAAAACAACAGAACGTTCAAAATGGGTGAGTCTTTCCTTTAATCAGGAAGCACAGATGAGCCAAATGACATGAATGGAATTCTATGGAATTCTATCATTCATCTATCCACCCTTTAGAATGTGGAAGGATTGGGTGACACTGAGCATGCCATGGAGAAGGTCACGTTTTAGAGAGCTCCTGCTAAAATCATATTTAATGGTGCATTTCCAGTCAAAAAGAGCACAAAACATTTTATTACAATGTGGAAGGTTCCATCTCCCTCCTTTAGAATGTGGGAGGTTCCATCTCCCTCCTTCAGAATGTGGAAGGTTCCATCTCCCTCCTTTAGAATGTGGAGGTTCCATCTCCCTCCTTCAGAATGTGGAAGTTCCATCTCCCTCCTTTAGAATGTGGAGGTTCATCTCCTCCTTCGAATGTGGAAGGTTCCATCTCCTCCTCAGAATGTGGAGAGTTCACTCCCTCCTTTAAAATTGGGAAGTTCCATCTCCCTCCTTCAGAATGTGGAAGGTTCCATCTCCCTCCTTCAGAATTGGAGAGTTCCATCTCCCTCCTTCAGAATGTGGAAGTTCCATCTCCCTCCTTCAGAATGTGGAAGTTCCATCTCCCTCCTTCAGAATGTGGAAGTTCCATCTCCCTCCTTCAGAATGTGAAGATTCCATCTCCCTCCTTCAGAATGTGGAAGGTTCCATCTCCCTCCTTCAGAATGTGGAAGTTCCATCTCCCTCCTTCAGAATGTGGAAGGTTCCATCTCCCTCCTTCAGAATGTGGAAGGTTCCATCTCCCTCCTTCAGAATGTGGAAGTTCCATCTCCCTCCTTCAGAATGTGGAAGGTTCCATCTCCCTCTTCAGAATGTGAAGGTTCCATCTCCTCCTTCAGAATGTGAAGTTCATCTCCTCCTTAGAATTGGAGGTTCCATCTCCCTCCTTCAGAATGTGGAAGTTCCACTCCCTCCTTTCAGAATGTGGGAAGTTCCATCTCCTCCTTCAGAATGTGGAAATTCCATCTCCCTCCTTAGAATTGGGAGGTTCCATCTCCTCCTTCAGATGTGGAAGGTTCCATCTCCTCCTTTAGAATGTGGAGATTCCATCTCCCTCTTCAGAATGTGGAAGTTCCATCTCCCTCCTTTCAGAATGTGTGGAGTTCCATCTCCCTCCTTCAGAATGTGGAAGTTCCATCTCCCTCCTTTAGAATGTGGGAGGTTCCATCTCCCTCCTTCAGAATGTGGAAGGTTCCATCTCCCTCCTCTAGAATGTGGAAGGTTCCATCTCCCTCCTCAGAATGTGGAAGGTTCCATCTCCCTCCTTCAGAATGTGAAGGTTCCATCTCCCTCCTTCAGAATGTGGAAGTTCATCTCCCTCCTTAGAATGGAGGTTCCATCTCCCTCCTTCAGAATGTGGAAGATTCCATCTCCCTCCTTCAGAATGTGGGAGAGTTCCATCTCCCTCCTTCAGAATGTGGAAGTTCCATCTCCCTCCTTCAGAATGTGGAAGGTTCCATCTCCCTCCTTCAGAATGTGGAAGGTTCCATCTCCCTCCTTCAGAATGTGGAAGGTTCCATCTCCCTCCTTCAGAATGTGGAAGGTTCCATCTCCCTCCTTCAGAATGTGGAAGGTTCCATCTCCCTCCTTCAGAATGTGGAAAAGTTCCATCTCCCTCCTTCAGAATGTGGAAGGTTCCATCTCCCTCCTTCAGAATGTGGAAGGTTCCATCTCCCTCCTTCAGAATGTGGAAGTTTCCATCTCCCTCCTTCAGAATGTGGAAGGTTCCATCTCCCTCCTTCAGAATGTGGAAGTTCCATCTCCCTCCTTCAGAATGTGGAAGGTTCCATCTCCCTCCTTCAGAATGTGGAAGGTTCATCTCCCTCCTTTAGAATGTGGGGGTTTGCCTGCTACCTTTTGTAATTACTGCCTGACTGTTGCTTTAGCTATCAAGCAAATTGGACAACTCTCAACGCCTCAGAGGATATTCACTCCACGTCCGTCATGTGGAAAGCTTGTCGTGTGACACATTAGATAATTGCCAGTGCAATACCAAGCAAACAATGCATGCTGTATGGTGTGTCAACCTTTGACATGTCTGACACAATAAGATGTGTGGATCTCTGCCACAACCAGCACCGTGGAGCAGTTGGCTTAAGTAACCTCAAGTAAAAACAACACTTCAAAGTACAACAAGTCATTTTTGGGGACTGTGCTTTACTTTACTGATTTATATTTGACTACTTTACTTTTACTGCATACATTCCTAAAAAGAAAATAAAATGTACTTTTTACTCCATACATTTATTCCCTGACACCCAAAAGTTACTCGGTTACATTTTGAATGCTTAAGAGGACAGGACATGGTCCAATTACGCACTTATCGTAAAACATCCCTGGTCCTTATACTGCATCTAGATTCGGCGGATTCACAAAATGCTTCGTGTGTAAAATATGTCTGGGTGTTGGAGTGTGCCTCTGGCTTATCCGTAAATTTTAAAAACTATTAAAAACTGTATTGTATGGTTTGCCAATATAAGGAATTTTAAATGATTTATACTTACTTTTACTTTTGATACTAAAGTATATTTAAACCAAATACTTTTAGACTTTTACTCAAGTACTATTTTATTCGGATTGACTTTCACTTTTACTTAAGTCATTTTCTATATAAGGTATCTTTACTTTTACTCAATATGTATGGACATTGGGAACTTGTTTCTACCACTACGTGAGAGAGAAACCGACTTAGATAGAATATACTTCGTCTTATAATAAGTGATTATTGTGAACATTGACATTGACAAAGAAAGACAACCATGCACAATCAAACCTATTCTACTAACTGACATTATGAGGCTAAAACAAATGGAATCCAGTACTGTGAAAGCTGCCTGCCCCCTCCTTTCCTCCCTCCTTCCATTGAATTTGAAACTAAAATGGCTTCAATTAGTGAACTGAACAATAGGTGATGAGCATAAATGAGTGAAGAACTAGATGACTGATGAGATCAAAGTGAAGTAAAGGCCTCACTATGCGCTGCTGAGACGGAGGCTGAGGAGATCTGCTGCCAGCGTGCTCAGCTCACTGAACGCATCCCAAATGGCGCCCTAGCCTAATAGTGAACAACTTTTTTTTGACCACGAGAGGCCCTATTGGTCCTGGTCTATGGGTCCTGTCTAAATATAGTGCACTATAAAGGGAATAGGTGCCTTTGGGACACAGGGGCAGCCAAGGCACTTTGGCAGGGACAGTGCTTTAGAGCGCTGCCTCCCCGCACACTTCATTTTGCAATAAAACTCCCCCTGCCCATTTTCCACACCGGCGCTGTACAGTAGCTCACTAGTCAGAAACTCATAAAACATAACTAAGTCTCGCAATGGATTATAGGGTTCTCTCTGTACAGTTCTAGTATTATATAACTGGATTTCCACATTGTGATGGGAGATAAGATAGAATGGTAGTTCACAGCCAAAATCACCAGTCTTTGAATTCAACACTATGGATATTATGAAGTTCACAACAAAAGATTACTGCTGCACTTCACTCTAAAGATGCACTGACCATGTTTTATAAAGCAGTGCTCTCATTCTAAAGATGCACTGTGTTTTTAAAGCAGTACTCTCCTTCTAAAGATGCACTGTGTTTTTAAAAGCAGTGCTCTCATTTCTAAAGATGACTGTGTTTAAACAAGTACTCTCATCATAAAGGATGCACTGTGTTTTTAAAGCCAGTGCTCTCCTAAAGTGCTACTGTGTTTTTAAAAACAGGCTCTCCTAAAGCCTGCACTGTGTTTTAAAGCAGTGCTCATCCTTCTAAAAGCTGCACTGATGTTTTTAAAGCATGCTCTCATTTCTAAAGATGCACTGTGATTATTAAAGCATGCTCTCATTCTAAGCTTGCACTGTTGTTTAAAGCAGTGCTCTCATTCTAAAGCTGCACTGTGTTTTTTAAAAAAGCATGCTCTCCTTCATAAGGCGCACTGTGTTTTTAAAAGCTAGTGCTCCTCATTCTAAAAAGCTGCACTGTGTTTTAAAGCAGTGCTCTCTAAAAAGCTTCATCTGTGTTTTAAAGCAGGCTCTCCGTTCTAAAGCTTGCACTGTGTTTTTAAAGCAGTGCTCTCATTCTAAGCTGCACTGTGTTTTAAAGCAGTGCCTTCTCATTCTAAAATGCACTGTGTTTTTAAAGCAGTGCTTCTCCTAAAGCTGGCACTGTGTTTTTAATAGAAGCAGGCTCTCATTCTAAAGCATGCACTGTGTTTAAAGCAGAAGGCTCTCCTTCTTAAAGCTTGCACTTGTTTTAAAGCAGTGCTCTCATTTCTAAAGCTGCACTGTGATTTAAAAGCAGTTGCTCTTCCTAAGCTGCACTGTGTTTTTTAAAGCAGGCTGCTCCTTCATAAAGCTGCACTGTGTTTTTAAAGCAGTGCTCTCATTCTAAAGCTGCACTTTGTTTTTAAAAGCAGTCTCTACATTTCTAAAGGCGCACTGTGTTTTTAAAGTCAGGCTTCTCCTTCTAATCTGCACTTGTTTTAAAAGCAGGGTCTCTCCTAAAAGCTGCACTGATGTTTTTAAAGCAGGCTCTTCATTTAAAGCTGCACTGTGTTTTTAAAGCAGGGCTCCATTCTAAAGCTGGCACTGTGTTTTTTAAAGCAGTTGCTCTCATTCTAAGCTTATGCACTGTGTTTTTAAAAGCAGGGCTCTCATTCTAAAGCTGCATGTTTTTAAAGTTATGCTCTCATTCTAAAGTCACTGTTATGTTTTGAAAGCAGTGCTCTCATTCTAAAGCTGCACTGTGTTTTTAAAGCATGCCTCTCATTCTAGAAGCTTGCACTGTGTTTTTAAAGCAGGGCTTCTCCATTCTAAAGGCTGCACTGTGTTTTTAAAGCAGTGCTCTATTCTAATATCTGCACTGTGTTTTTAAAGCAGTGCTCTCATTCTAAAGCTGCACCTGTGTTTTAAAGCAGTGCTCTCAGTTCTAAGCTGCACTGCTGTTTTTAAAGCAGTGCTCTCATTCTAAGCTGCACTGTGTTTTAAAGCAGGGCTCTCCATTCAAAGCTGCACCTGTGTTTTAAGTAGTGCTCTCATTCTAAAAGCTGCAATCTCTCTTCTTTTGGGT
>NC_036855.1:65979279-66000667 GCF_002910315.2 Salvelinus sp. IW2-2015
AATCCCTACGAATAATCGAATATACATCATGACCTAATCCCCTATGATATTCCCTACGAATATCTAATATACATCATGCGACCTAATCCCCTATGAATTTCCCTACGAATATCTTAATATACATCATGACTAATCCCATGATATCCTACGAATATCTAATATATATGACTAATCCTATGATATCCCTACGAATACTAATATACATCATGACCTAATCCCCTATGATATCCCTACGAATCTAAATATACATCATGACCTAATCCCTATGATATCCCTACGAATATCTAATATAAATCATGACCTAATTCCCTATGATATCCCTACGACCACTCATATATATCATACTGCATACCTACGACCACCTACACACAAATACAGTCTTCTACTCCATCAACAATACCCAGTTCCTACAATGTCACGTGGTTCCATGGTCAATGACAGGACCTTCTATACTCCTAATGTTTTACAAACAGAGAAAAAAAACGGAACATCTCATTTTGCATAGACTCAAAGCATCCTTTCTGCCAAGCCAGGCGGCACAAAATGCTCTGTTTTCTATTTGCACGGAAGCAAAGGCCCAAGGGGGAGAATCACAGGACCGGCTCAACTCAACTCCATGCAGTCGTTCTATTTGAGTATCTACTTCTATGTTCCGTTTGATCAGGCAGTGAAGAACCAGGGAAAACCAGAGAAGGAACAGCTTAGACTCCAACTGAACTCCATGCAGTCCTTGTGAGTTCTATGTTCCATGTTCTGTGTTCTATGTTCTGTATGATGATGAGTGGAGAACCAAGAAGAACCAGGGAGAACCAGAGACCAGCTTAACTCAACTGAACTCCATTCAGTCTTCTATGTAAGGTTTACAGTTTCTACTTTCTGTTTGATCAGAAAGCTGCTAATTGTTCCCCGGGGTTCTATTATTCGACGCGTGGTTCCATCTGTGACTGTTGCCAAAGGGGGATTGCTCCTATAACATTGGTTCATTCTTTTCTGTTGTGTGTTTTTTTCAAAGTGTAATATGTGATTCATTATGCTTGGATCACTGTGCCGGAATGACTCCCTCTTTACTGTGGCTCCCTTGAATCTGTCACCACACCTCACACACACATCACACACAACACCACACACACACACACACACACACACACACACACACACACACACACACACCACACACACACACACCACACACACACACCACACACACACCACACACACACACAACACACACACACACACACACACACCACACACACACACACATTGTAAATTTGCCACCACAACTCTGTGCTCTTATCTCTCCTCTCCACATATACGGATTTGGTTGAGTCATCACAACACTCTTTGAAGTGGTCCTAAACATTCAGGCTTGATACATGTATTTATTATGCAACAGATACTCTAAAATAAGTCTCGTGTGTGTGTGGGGGACATGGATGTGTCTGTCTGCTGTCTGTCGTCTGTCTGTCTGTCTGTCTGTCTGTCTGTCTGTCTGTCTGTCTGTCTGTCTGTCTGTCTGTCTGTCTGTCTGTCTGTCTGTCTGTCTGTCTGTCTGTCTGTCTGTCTGTCTGTCTGTCTGTCTGTCTGTCTGTCGTCTGTCTGTCTTCTGTATTTGTGTGTGTGGGTGTGTGTGTGTGTCTATCTGTGTTCTGTGTGTCTGAGTGTGAGTTACTAATACGACGTAGATAAACTAGCAAACAGCGAGTGTGTGGGATTTCACTACATGGTGACAGTTTCATGGGGTATTTGAAGAAAAGGATGGAATCCTCCGGAAGCAATTAAGGGCATTTGTCACACTTGCCAGCGTAAGCTGAAATGGTGACAGGCCGATGCAGATAGATACTGTGTGGTTGTGGAGAGAAAGAACAGCAAAAAAATACCACTTTCTGAGTTTTCTGTCTAACCCTTGACAATAAATGAAAAGCTGAAGAAATCTGGTCATCTGCAACCCAGGCATCTGGGGGAGAGATTATTCATAATTTACAAAGCAAGGGAGAGAGCTTGATATTATGTTAGCTGTATTCCAAAACAAAGGCCTAGTCAAGCACGGGCGGGCATGCAATACTTTGGAGTAATGTTGAAAGTCTAATACCGCATACTGTATAAACAGGACAAAGAACGAACTAGAATCTGAGAGCATGGTTTTGGAGCATAGAAATAAGAATGAACAGAAAGGGTGTCTCCATTCAAGTCAATGGTGACATAATTGGTGGACTGGCAGCCCTTTTGAGTGTGCCCATGCAGGAAGTAAAAGCAGAAAGCGTAACCTTCAATCTGTACTGTGATTTGTTGAGTCAACTCAACTGACATTACAAAAAATACATTCCATTGCATGAGCCACATCATTTAGATCGTTTGAACGAACATTCTACATTACCATGGCAATCCAGCATCAGTTGATAGAACATTCCAAAATACCATGGAAATGATTGCATCACAATACCATTGTGAGTGTGCCCATGAGTTTACAAGTCAATTGCCAGGGTTAGAGCTTCCAAGCCCATTCTTTTCATTCTTATTTCCATGTTGGGAGTTTCTGATGCAGTGTTATGTATTCTAGATCAGTATGCTGGAATGATCTAGAATATATCCAGATTTCTAGTGTTCTGTATTATAGACCAGTATTATAGAATATTTTAGAATATATCCAGGATTCTAGTATTCACTATTCTAGACTTAGTATTCTGTTGTGTCAAAACTATGCGTGTGACTCCGTAGTCTATCTTCTGTTCTAACTGAAAGGCATATTCCAATCACCCTTTAATAAGTATTGTGGAGGTCTGTAAACACTTAAACCGACTCATTTAAATGAACAACTGCTAAACCAAACGTTGGATTGGTTTTTGACTGCTTCAGTGTTGCTGTAGTTCTACCTAATGAGAGATGGCATCTACAATGGTGTTAAAAGACTAGATATTTATGGATGGCTCTCTTATTTCCTTCAGTGTGAATATGTAGTCGCTACACCATCACAGCACCTCTCTCCATGGTCCTGGGAATGAGAAGACACTACCATAGTCATTGGTGATGAAACACATCACCAACACCTGAAAACCACTGGTCATTATCAACCATATATTGCAATATAATTGTATATTAGTGATGAGCAGCATACATGTTGGTGGGCTGGGCTTTGGAGAATATGGACCTGGCGTATCTCATGTACAACACCCGCTCCTCTTGTAGCTTTGGTCTAGTGGATGCATTGCATTGTGAGTCAGCTGTGTGTGTTCTTTGTTTCACAGCCACAACCACCTCTGTAGACAGACATGCGCTATACAGGTAGGGGGGTAGAGAGGGGTTAAAAGAGGCTATTGACGTGCACAGTTGACTCTAGCTCTAGTCCAAGTTGTTATTGTGCGTTCCACTACCAAGAGATGTTTGTTAGTAGAAGAATACGACTAACGCCCTGGACCAGAGCTAGGTTGACTCAAACTCCCAGCTGACTCATCTATATATGCATACATACAAACAATGCTCATTTGAACTGTAAGTATACTGCAGTATGTTGACATACAGCATGTTTTGGGCTGGTTACTCACCCTCCTTTGCTGGTCGTTTAACCTTGCACTGATGTTGCACACCTGCCCAGCACGGATTTGTGGAGTCAGGCATCCCTCCGTTTGGGATTTAAAGGCAAAACCACGTTGTTAAGCACAAGCATACTTTCTGATTCTCCGTCGCCTAGTGCTGGGGACAGGGCATTTTCGTATACACTATTCCACATGTTTCCACAGTTCCTTTCTCCGATTTCAGGCAGTTCTCCAGCCACGTGCACAGCACCTGACATCCAAATTGACTGGGGCTCGCCTTGTTCAAGACCAAGAATTCCACCACAGACTTCTCCTCTTCGTCCGTCTTCTGCAATCCGTTATAATCGTAAGGGAAAACCCTCCGTAGCTGCACGAAATTCTTGTCATACTGCAAAAATATATAMATATTCTTGGAATCACACAGGTACACTATAGACTCGTTGTTTTTCAGCAATTCATTGATCTTCTCGTGCGAGTAGTGATCGAATTGATAAGCAAGCAAAGAGAACTCGGAGCAGCTCAAGTCTCGTTTGTATAGTTTAAGGTAGATGCTGTATTTGGTAGGGTCAGGGTTCTCCA
Organism: Salvelinus sp. IW2-2015; assembly: GCF_002910315.2. Taxonomy (NCBI): domain Eukaryota; kingdom Metazoa; phylum Chordata; class Actinopteri; order Salmoniformes; family Salmonidae; genus Salvelinus; species Salvelinus sp. IW2-2015. The sequence goes on from NC_036855.1 coordinate 65,983,392, forward strand.
ACGTCCATGTGCAGTTCGTGTAGTTCTTGGGAAACATCTCAGTCACTGAGTAAGATCCATATATGACCCCCTTGACCAAAGTGGAACACCAGTAGTCTTGTGCACCAGTTAATCCAAACATAACCAGGAGATAGGTGGAAAATATATAAATCAACTGGTTACGAATAGCCTTCATCCTATGTCATTTGGCCTGCAAGGGGGAGAGATGTAAAAATGACACCAAGGACTCTTAAAGACACAGTTAGTAACAGTAAACAACAGGAACCTGTGTAGGTCTAATACAGGGTGATCTGATTATACCAACGTTTGGTTCATRSTSAGGCCTCAACCTTTTCCGCCTTGGAAAACACCTGGCCAACCATCATCATTCCTGTTCCACTGTTACATTATGGCGGGCAGTCTCCTGCTCCTCTCCCTTGCTGCCTTTTGCAAGATAAAACTTTGGACAAACACTGCCACCTTGTGGTTGCTATGGTCGCTTGATTTGGGGAAGTCCGCATAAGGGATCAATGAAACTCTTGTCAGTCGTTATTGAGTTGTAATTAATTGGACCGATTTGCGGAACTAGGGAACCGTCMATCTTTGGAATATTTTGAACGTGGTGGGGCTCGCGTGTTCATATGTGTGTGTCCGTCACGAAAAAAGAGAGGTGTGTGATTGTGAACAGTTATCATATTGCTCTGAGAGGGACATATAGGCTGCATGTGGTATTTTATTGGATGTGAGCTCATTTTGCGCAACTATGTTCTCCATTACGCATCACGAAGAGGTGCTTTAAACCATCGATATTCATTTCGATGAGAATAATGAACTGGATTATGTCTTCGGTGTATTCCAAGTCCCTGTCAAAAVGGGTTTTGAATCTGTGTCTATTTTTTTTTWATCAACCTTGGATTTCCGAATCAGAGTCCATACTGCGTGATATGCTGTAGGCTATGTTACACGCCCATCCATCCAACCTGTATCTTTCCTCAATTCAATAGTGGACTAAGAACTGGTTTGGAAGTCCATTATACACTAATTTCATATAAAGACTCAGTGGGAGATGAACCAACCCACACATTGACACAAATACAGCATCGTGTCCMCAGTCCCRATTTCCTTAACATAACTAACATGGGCTTTCTTCTCCTCCCTTATAGGCAGCTAATGATACCTGTAACGTTCTTCCATCTACTAATAGACAGATCTGGATCACGTATCGAGTCGCGAGAGAGGGAGAGGGAGAGAGAGAGAGCGAGAGAATGCATGCGATGTCCTGATTGTATTAATCCTGCAGGCATTGCAGCTGTGAGCAGTGTCACAGTGGTGTGTGAGTAGGCGGTGGAATTAAGTCTATAGAATATTATTCTGAGAACATGAGAATAGTAAGATTTCKAACATTGRGGGACTATAAACCTAATTTGAGGACATTARTATAGGTTATGCAYGATAAAATGACAAAGAATGCGATATGATATAATGGCATATTGTGCTGCCAAATGGACAGAATGTTGTCTTTTGGTTTGGGACCTGTTCATATAGTACCTAAATGCTATTTCTCTGCAAATATTCTCACTAATGGATAGATAATTCTTGCATTATCACTGTTTATAAGATTCATAGGGAACATGCCGTTCTCTGAAAACAGAAGTCCTTTTGCTAAACGGACATGGTTTGAGCGCTTATCGAGGATTACAATTTGGTAGAGGATGCAGAAACATCCGCTTATTTTACTCTCAAATTAAAGTTGTTTTTCCTCCTGTTTTGCAAAGCGATATGAATATGATGAAATATCAACTCAATCCCAATTCACTGACACATAGACGGCGCTAAAACGAGATGTTTRCCCATTTTTGATAAAAGGCGCACAGAAATACATCTGTTAACTTATTCCAACCCTGTGTAGTCTATGTGTGTCCGTCCCATGGTTGGAATGCCTCGACGCATGTTAGAGCCTATTCATTCGAAACAGAGATACAATGCTGCAGCCACAGAAATGTTGATCGAGATGGAATATTTGAACTTTCAGACTAGGCTATATCGGTAAAACCGAGCGCGTTGCAGTAGCCTGGCTGGCGTGGAATCTGTTGGTATTATCTGAATGCCTGGCTGCTTTAACTGTCTACAGCCAAAAATCATAATAGCATACTAATAATAATAATAATGCAATTAATATTACCCCAAAATTACCTTACACTCCGGAAGCTATGGCTATTTTTCCAAAATACTTGACCACATCCTTTATGAAGAGCAAAATGTGCTGTCTCCTTGCGAATCGATACTTCCCATAGCCCACAATAGAAGTCCAATGCAACAAGATGTCGTCAATGACAAAAAAAATGCGTTAGACTCCCGTCTGGATCATCTCCTCCGCGTCGCTTTTTTCCATCAAAACGGACCCAGTGAGAAGCGAAACAACTCGCGACAGCCCAATAGAGAAATAGTAGAATGATGGGGGGGACAAAAATCTACAACATTACCGTGAAGGTATACCTCTATGGATCATCGACGGATCCCTTCGTGTCTTTTCTCCATATATAGCTTATCAAGACGAGGCAGCAAGTAGTCCAAAAAAATCCTTAGCGGACGGATGTTTGAATACTGAGTAAGTATGGAGGAGAGATAGAAACCGCTCTGCTCGCTCACCCTGCTYAGGACTGGGGCTGCAATATCACGTCACAGCCACTAAGATAAAGYACGTATGGACGTTTTCTTGCTGCGTCTGGTATACCACTTTCCCACCCCCACCCTCTGACACTCTTACATAGCCTTCCCTTAATTCAAGGCACAGGGATGTTCCCTTGGACTTGGACCCGGGGTTTTGTGCCCACTGCCCAGACAGACAGGCGTACTGCTCCTGACGAACCGGCACGTTGGGTTGGGGTTTACCATTCGTTGTTGGAATATTGGGGTATTTTSGCTGCAAAGACGGATGAGCTGGCGCGCGCAGGACAATAAAACACATTATATATTCTATCATCACGAGACATTATAAGCGGATAGTGGAATAACCCTCCTTATGATTTTGAAACAAGGATATTAATATTTTTTTTATAGATTTCTTCTACATTTTTTGCTGATGTGGCAGGTGTTATGTGTGCTGTTTTGAGACAATGTCTGAAACTCGCCTCTGTCTGTACTAATTAGTGTCTTCTTCTGTTCTTATGCAAAGTAGCCTACAGAACATATCCTCCCTCCTCTTCACGACTGTGTATGTAGTTGTTTCTTGTATTTAGGTCAAAACAGTATTAGGTATGCATGTTTATGTTCATCGAATGATTTGGGGGGTTTTGTTGAGCAGTTTAGTCAAGATATACCACTTCATCCGTTCCAAATGTTGCATGGCAGGGACTTCAGAAAGTCATTTTTTCGACGTTGACCTAAATATGGCAAACTTTTCACTAAAGTTAATATTTTGGTAATATGCTTCGAGGTAAGAATATATCTAATTGAGTCTACTAAGTTAATGTTATAACTTTGTTTTCTTAACATTTTTACTTTTGTTCAACCATAATATAAGAGTCCATTGCGCATTGCCAAATAAATATACCGAATTGATCGTAACAGAGACAAAATCAGCTCGCTTTGTTTTCACACACGTATAAATGCACTGTATCTGTAAAGTGTGCAACTCTAAGTTCTTAGTCCTAATGGAACAAGAGGAAATGTGATAATAATGACCAAACATACACCAAACACGGACGTTATTTTGCTCCTTACACGACATGTACTGTTTATTCAGAGTCTATAACCATACAAAGGGTGAGAATCGGTTCAGTGGTTATTACTGTGGAAGTCATACCCGAACATCTGAATGGTTAAACACAGGCATAAGAGCGGATTGGTTGGTTAGTTGTACAGTTCGCTGAACTGTCGTTTCGAAAAGCGCCGGAGACTGGAACAGGCAAGTAGAGACTGACAGGAGAGTTTGCTTCAAGGGCGGACATGAAGGTTGACTGAGCTAAAGAGTGAAACGATCATCGAGGGCATCCCCCACACACAATTCAAAGGGTTATGTTACTGTCTGGCAAGTCAATGGTTTGGCACCATACTCCTTGTCAGACAGAATAGGTTTGAGTGAGAGTGAGTTAGGCTACCTAAAGGTCCGTTACCTGCGTCGTAAACCATTAAATAGATCCACTGACTTCAGCTAAGTGGACTGAATTTGGGAGCGTTGTACGTGTTTTTGCGCAGTTTGTGCTCGTAATGTTCCTGTCAACATACCAATTTGTCGAAATATTGGGCACGCAATTAAGCTACATCTGTTAGATTACTTCTTGCTGCTTGCTAAAGCGTTCCGACGGCTTATCGAATCCATCATTGCCCGCAGGCGGTGAACGGACAGGCTACAGATATTCTACATATTCTTACCCTAGAGGTCCGGAGCCTGCTGTGTTCCTACCTGATAATTCATTGCACACACCTGCTGGCCAGGTTCTAAATTAGTCCCTGATTAGAAGGGAACAATAAAAAAATGCATGGAACTGGGCGAGGTACAGAGATGAGTTTTTGAGGGTTCTAGATTATATGAAGACGCTGGCAACTCGTTTAAGGCAGATGCCTCCACTACAGATTATGACCGGCGACCGGGGCCACGCGGTATAGACACACTGTGTCTGTTATGGGGTTGAGGAGCAATGAACCGTCTCTAAAATGGTTGTAATGCACATTTGCGCTGCCTGCCTGCTGGGAGTCGAGAGGGTGGACACTGTGGTGTCTGGTCGCAAAGCTGTCCTCGCTCAGTGCTTGTGAGTTCATTTATATGATCCGATCCGTCATGAACAGGACGCAGTAAGATGCAATATTCAAAGCTATGCTTATGGATTTATATATGTATATATATAGATATATTGGATACCAATATATGGATGATATATAATATTGATGCTATGCCACGGTCCCTTATGTCATGTGTTTATGAGCTAATACTGTGCTTGTCTCTCGTGCTCTCAAAATAGAATCACATCCCTAGGTCTATTTAGCCAATAGCAAAAAACTGAATGATGATTTAGTGGACTGTGGTGCCATGAGAGTGTATGCCCCGCCCCGCAGAGACACAGTGGCGAGTGTCGCGCTTCAGCACCAACCCTGGACTGACCCCTGGGGGATTCAGCACGCAAACACCATGGACAGCAACCTCCCTGTCCTTTTTATACAAGCACCAGTATAGACTACCTTGCCTAGTGCAAGAGCATGGACGCAACCCCTATAGCAAGCACACAGCTGTGGCAGCAAGACCCCACGCCCTTCAGCACCTATGGACAGCAAGCCCTTATACAAGCCACAGCCTGCTGGCGTCAGGCCCAGCCTCTTCAGCACCATGGACAGCAGCCTTGCTACAGCACCCGCCCCCCACAAACTTGCGTTCCAAAATGGGCTATATATTAAAATGTAGGAAAACAAAAATGTTGGCCGTTTAGTCGTTCATTTAAGTGTTAGAATGTGTGTTAAGGTATAGGGTTAGTTTTAAAATCAGATTTTAAGAAGATAAAATTTATAGAAATAGTGGGGTTTTGACTTTGCCCAGATAGTGACGCCATCCTACAGGCTGGCCATCACCATGGTCATCGATACCTGCCTTATACCAGCCACCTGCAGCACCACAGTCATCACCTAGCCCTTCATAACCAGCCACAAGATGCAGCACCATGGCTCTCTACCTGCTTCAATACCAGCCACAGCTGCCACCATGGTCAGCTTACCTGCTTCATACAGCCACAGCTGCAGCACCATGCGTCAGCCTTACTGCTTCATACCAGCCACAGCTGTAGCACCTTGTCAGCTACCTCTTCATACCAGCCACAGCTTCAGCCACCATGGTCATCTACCCTGCTTCATACCAGCCACAGCTGCAGCACCATGTCATCTACCTGCTTCATACAAGCCACAGCGTTGCAGCCACCATGCGTCCATCTACGCTGCTTCATACGCAGTCACACTGCCAGCAACCACGGTTCATTCTATCCTGCTGTCATACCAGCCACAGAGCCAGCGTAACCATTAGTACGATTTCAGCGCACTACGGACAGCAGCCACAGTTTGCAAAGCAACAAAAAACCGTGTTTGGAACCATAAGATCCTTTTAAATTTACTCTAAGTATTCTAGTAGGCTAAAATACTAATGTCCAGGAACCATGGACAGCTCCCTGACATGAGGAGGTATAGCGTACCATGGACACTCCCTGACAGGAGTAGTACAGGGACCTATGGACAGCTCCTGACAGGAGGAGGTATAGGACATGGACAGCTCCCTGACATAGGAGGGGTATGGACCAGGACAGCTCCCTGACAGGAGGTACAGGGACCATGGACGTTCCCTGACAGGAGAGAGGTCAGGACCATGGCACAAGCTCCCTAACAGGAGGTGGTACAGGGACCATGGACAGCTCCCTGACAGGAGGAGCGAACAGGGCCATGGACAGCTTCCCTACAGGAGGAGGTATAGGTTCCATGACAAGCTCCTGCATCCCAAATTCCACAATTTTCCTTACTTAGTGCAACTATGTAGGGAATAGGGTGCCTTTTGGGAGCCAGACATTGACTCACAATTTCTAGTTGCACAGCTGTTGCCGTGTTTGAGGAACTAATTGTTTATCATCAAGCATGTGTAATCTGCTAAGATTATGAATGGGCATATGCAAGCTAACATTTCTGTTGACCTTCCACTGTGGATTTGGAACACACTATTCAAGGTTTGGGAAGTTTGGCTCTTCAGAAATGATATTAATTTAAAAGATTGAGGCATATTATGAAGACCTTGATTTAAATCGTATTGTCTTACTGAACGTTGATATCACACATTATCCATTAATTTAAGCCCAAAAAGGCACGAGGGGGTGTGGTATCATGGCCAATATACCATGGCTAAGGGCGCTGTTCTAAGCGTGACCGGCAAACACAGAGCAGCCTGGACACAAGCCCTTAGCCGTGGTAAAGGCCATATATCAACAAAACACCCCGAGGTGCCTATTCGCTATTATCAAACTGGTTACCAACGTAATTTAGAGCAGTAAAAATAAATGTTTTGTCAATACCCGTGGTATACGGTCTGATATACCATCAGCTGTTCGCCCAATCAGCATTCAGGGCTCAAACCACCCAGTTTATAATGCTAAATAGACATTTCGGATCCTGCCTTCACAATAGTATGTTCTTACTAATCCCAAAATGACAGAAACAAGGCTGTCTGCTCTAAGCACAAGCTCCACTTGCCCTCTGATAGCTAGCCATATTGCTTACCACTAATCAAATCTTTCAGGTCTACACAAGTGTTGAGGAGTAATGCTAGGGCTAGCAGGTTGGTTCTGGACAGTTTCCTAACCTAAACAATGTCTTGACACTAACAACTCCAGTCCCCTTCTCCGGGACAAGATGGCTAGTGGCCTAGGGGCTAGGGTTATTTCTGGACAGGGCCTTAACCATCATTGGCTTGACACCAAACAAACTCCAGTTCTCTCTCTTTTTCCATAGAGTCTAACTGAACATAATGTCCACATTAGAGTAATGTCATGTTTTCAGTGACTCCAGGGAACGCTGTGAAACTCCATCAAATGGAAATACTGTTCACTGCCAATTTTCTTTTGTGTTTTGCATGCGGAGGAAGTCAGACATGTCAGGATTACTAATCAAGTCTCAGCACAGGGCTGCTCTGACATGTCATCCATACTAATGTGACGGACTCAGCATCGGCCCCAAAATGGGCACCCTATTCCCCTAGGGGCCCTAGGTCAAAAGTAAGTGCACTATGAATGGAAAGGGTCCATTTGCATGTATATATTTTTTTTATTATTATTATTATTATTTTTTTTATTAGAAAAAAAAAAAAAAAAAAAAAGTATCCCTTTTCTCTCCCAATTTTCGTGGTATCCAATCGCTAGTAATTACTATCTTGTTTCCTCATCGCTAACAACTCCCGTAACGGGCGTCGGGAGAGACGAGGTCGAAAGCACGACGCTCCTCGAAGCACACCAACCAAGCACGCCACTGCTTTCTTAACACAGCGCGCTCCAACCCCGGAAAGCACCGCCACCAATGTGTCGGAGAAACACCGTGCACCTGGCCCCCCTTGGTTAGCGCGCACTGCGCCCCGGCCGCACACAGGAGTCGCTGGAGCCGTGGAATGAGAACAAGGACATCCTACCGGCCAAACCCTCCTAACCCGGACGACGCTAGCCCAATTGTGCGTCGCACCCACGGACCTCCCGGTCGCGGGCCGGCTGCGACAGAGCCTGGCCGAACCCAGAGACCTGGTGGCGCAGCTTGCCCAGATGTATTTTAGTATCTGTCACTTCAATAACAGTGTTGATGTCTGAGGATGACATGTTTTCATCCCTCACCAAACCAAGTGCCCAGTCCAGATCATTAAAAACATTGCTGATCTCTTGCCAGATTGGAGGATCCCTAGCCCGAGTTGTTGGCATGCGATGAAATTCGTAACTGCAGTATTAAGGCTATTAAAGGGGCAATCCAGTATTCAAGAGAAAACAACATTTCTGACCCTGCCCACTTTTGGGTAAACAGTGAGTGATGGGCTGGAAAAATGTAACCAGTGTTATGGAAGTTGCACTTCTTCAAGAATCAATGCTATATAATCATTAATTTAACATTTCCCAAAATGTATGTACACAGATCAATATTAATCAAAAACCGGATTAACCCCTTTAAAGTTTAAATCTCTCACTTACCTCAGGCAGCCATTGGAAACATCAGGAGTGACCCGAAGCAGGCCCACATGGTATCCTACAGCGCAAGCCAGAATGAAGACCTTAAGGTGTTTTGGGGAGACTCCTGCCAACACACTCACACTCACACACACACACACACACACATGCCGCACACACACACCAACACCAAACGCACAACACAGCACTTTGCCAGCTTTATGCAAAAGATTAAAAAACACAACTGAGGGTATCACTCCAGTACATCCGACGAGGCAAGTGCCAACTCCAGGACATCTGCCACCCCCCCCCTCTCTCCCCTCTCTCCCCTCTCTCTTCTTTCTGTCTTTCTCTCTCCCCCGCCTTTCCACTCACTCTCCCACTCTCCTTCCTTCCTCTCTCTCTCTTTCCTGTCTTTCTCTCTCCCCCCGCTTTCCCACTCACCCTTCCTTCCTTCCTCCCTCCTTCCCTCTCTCTTAACCTCAGTCCCTGTCAGTCATGGGGTGGCTAAGCTACAGATCCTTTCTAAGCCATGTTTTGCCTTTAGGCAGACCTTCAGGCTGGTCTCAATGGCTAACACACAGATGACATGTCTGTTCCTAAGCAGACAAAAAAGCAAAGGCAATCCTCTGACTCAAGGTTAAAGGTTAACTTGACGTCAATGTGGAAAATCATATAATCGAGCTATCGGCAGGCGAGCGCTGGGCCAGGTAGACCTTTGGATACGTCCAAGCAATGCTGTTGTTTTTCTGTGATGTGTTTTTCCATCTCTGTTCTGCCTTGTTCATGATGTTTTGATGTTTGATGTACTGATGTACTGGAGGTATTGATGTGTAGATTTCTGTGAATCTTCTGCAAAAAGAGATCTTTGCTCTCTGCCATGACTCACTGTCAAATAAAGGTCATTTTTGGTTTGCTTTAATGGCCACCCTATTCCCTATGTACTGAGCTACTTACGTTTGACCAGCGCCCCTATGCTGCCTTGCGTAAATTAGCCAGCGCACTATAAAAGAATCGGGTCCCAATTGAGACACAGCCCGTCGGGTAAGTCGCCTACAGACCTTGCCTTGGTAATCAACAGACTGCAGTGATCTCTGACTTGAGGCGGTTAGTTGAGAGCACTCTGTTTATTTAGCCAGTGCCTCAGAATGTGGTTCATACCATCAGGCTCATCACACTCATAAAAACCATAATAGTCCAGTAGATCTTGTGCTTAGACCATTAAAACCTGAAGGAAAATCTGAAATGTTTTTTTTTTTTGAGGACGTGCGTTCTTGGACATTAGCTAATTTTGTTTCTAGGTCGTGACTATTGACATGGAATAGGATATGTCAACATCCCAATCTAATTTACCCCCCACTCCCTGTAACTGGCTCCGTATTCCACATTCCATCGCCCTTCAATATGCCTAACAATAAGTATACTGTACTGCATATCATAGCAGCGGTTGCGGTCAATTCCATTTCAAACTCCAGTCAATTGAGAACGTTAACACAATTTCACATGTTTCCAAATTGAAAAACAATGAGGAGAAATGGAATTAGATAGAAACGTCATCCTGAGTTGAAATGGCAATTGAGCCCAACCTAAGCCCACAATAGTGTACATTACACGGTATCCCTGTATTCAGAACTCCAGCAATGTGAGGTTGGCTTCATGTAATACGTACATCAGTATTGCCCTGCTAATTCAGACTGCAGCAATGTGAGGTTTGGCTTCTGTAATACTGTACAGTACAGTATTGCCCTGCTATTCAGACTGTAAAGCAATGTGAGGTTGGCTTCATGTAATACGTACATACAGTTATGCCCTGTATTCAGACTGCAGCAATGTGAGGTTGGCTTCATGTAATTAAGCCGTACATACAGTAGTGCCCTGTGACTCAGACTGCAGCCAATTGTGAGGTTGGCTTTCATGTAATACCGTACATACAGTATGCTCCTGTATTTCAGACTGCGCCAATGTGGATGGATGGCTTCATGTAATACCGTACATACAAGTATGCCCTGTATTCAGACTGCAGCAAAATGTGAGGTGGCTTCATGTAATACCGTACGCTACAGTATGCCCTGTATCAGACTGCAGCCAATGTGAGGTTGGCTTCAATGAATACCGTACGTACAGATATGCCCTGTAATTCAAGACTCAGCAATGTGAGGTTGGCTTCATGTAAAAAAAAATAACCGTACATACAGTATGCCCTGTATTCAGACTGCAGCAACTGAGGTTGCTTCATGTAATACCCGTACGATACAGTATTGCCCTGTATTCAGACCTCCAGCACAATGTGAGGTTTGATTCATGTAATACCGTACATACAGGTATGCCCTGTACTCAGACTGCAGCAATGGAGGTTGGCTTCATTGTAATTACTGTACTACAGTATGCTCTGTATTCAGACTGCAGCAATGCTGAGGTTGGCTTCATGTAATACTGTACATACAGTATGCCCTGTACTCAGACTGCAGCAAATGTGAGGTTGGACTTCAATGTCAATACCGTACATACAGTATGCCCTGTATTCAGACTGCAGCAATGTGGGTATGGCTTCACTGTCATACCGTACATACAGTATGCCCAGTGTTCAGACTGTGGCAATGTGAGGTTGGCTCATGTAATACCATACATACAGTATGCTCTGTATTGCAGAACGTACAGCAATGTGAGCGTTGCGCTTCATGTAATACCGCGTACATACAAGTAATGCCTCTGTATTCAACTACAGCAATGGTGAGGTTGCTTCATGTTAATACCGTACAATACAGTATGCCTCTGATTCAGATGCGGCAATGGAGGTTGGCCTTCATGTAATACCGTACATACAGTATGCTCTGTATTCAGACTGCCAGCAATGTGAGGTTGGCTTCATGTAATACCATACACATACAGTATGCTCTGTATTCAGTGCACAATGTGAGGTTGACTTCATGTAACTACCATTACATACAGTATTGCTCTGTATTCAGACTGCAGCAATTCGAGCGCTGCTTCATGAACACTAAAGTGTTCACCCACTGACCATGTAGTAATGAATAAGTCCTCTGAATCAAGGCCTTCTTTCAGGTGTGCTGTTTTGTGTGTCCCAAATACACCCCTGTTCACTACAATTTGCAGCTACTTTTTGAGCCACAGCCATATGGGATTCTCTGGTGCGTCAAAAGTAGTGCCACTTTATAGCCAGACTGGGCGTGCCATTCTTGCGGAAGCTCTTTCACCTGCAGCCTCTGAGAAATAAGCCCACCGCTGATGATCACTGAATAATGTGTCATCGCCTAAGTAAATCGCTGTCTTATCAACCTGTGTGGGTGTGGGTGGTGTAGTGCTGTGTGTGAGTGTGTGTATTTGCGCGCGTGCGCGTGTGTGTGCATGTGTGTTTGGTGTGTGTGTTTGTGCGTGTGGTGTGTGTGTATGTATGTGTGTGTGTTTGTGTGTTTTGCATGTTTGTGTGCATTGTTTGTGTTAGGTGTGCCTGTCACAAGATACATTAAGCCGGCAGCTTTTTACACAGTTTGACAGCCTCGGGTTGTGAGACAAGGAGGACTTGTGGTGCTTCGTGTATAGAATAGACTCTAAAGGTTCTGGAGGGTTCTTTTGTCAGGGGTGTGGGTAACATGTGTAAGCATTGTTTTATTTGCATAGCAAAAGGGTTCTTTACTGCTGTGATGATCGTGAAAGAACCATCTGTTCCTTACACCATATCTTTCCTTCATGACCATGCCTACACTGCCTACAAACGTTCCTGTAAGTGTACGGATTACACTACAGGCTAACTGTTCAATGAAAGTACAACCGGGTAACAGCAACGAGTGACTGAATTGTGTGTTATTTTGTGCAGTCGTCAGTGGAAAAAAAAAAAACAACAAAAAAAAAAAAAAAAAAAAAAAAAAAAAAAAAAAAAAAAAAAAAAAAAAAAAAAAAAAAGAAAAAAAAAAAAAAAGCGTTTGTACCAGTTTAAGATGGGTTGATAGTTTATGTTGTCAAAGGTTGGGCACCTACTTTTTAACACTGTTCAGTTCTGCCATCTTTGTAAAAGCACGTGACAATAAAGAGTTGACTGTTAAGAGGTAATTGGTCCATTCACAGTAACTTAATAGTTGCCCTGGGAAAGTTGCTGTGAATTTGTTACCTAACCTGGCAACAAGCTTCAGTAAGTTATTGTAAAAGTTCACAGCCAGTTATTGCTTGGTAACTTACTTGCATTAAAGCCTGCCAGTAATCTATTGTACCTTTCACTGAACTTTTGTTGATTACAAGATAGCAACTACTTTGTAGTCAGCACACTTGGTTGACAGCAAACGGACCTTCCCACCACACCATCAGCTCAGTGAGTGTACAGCAGATAGCTTCAGTAAGTTACTGTGACTTTTTTGCAGCAACTGACAGTAATTTATTGAAGATAAAACTATGAACTTTCCAGCGTGACCAACTGCCATTTAAGTTACTGGGAAATGCATAAGTAATCTCTTAACAAATGTCCACAATCTCGTACAAGATGGTAGAACTGGCGAGTGGAGAAATGCTCAATCCAGTGCTAGTGCTCAACCTATCATCAACACAAAAGTTTTTTCTTCAGTTTAAACTATTAGAAAAACTTCACTCATGGTTGGCAATAATACAACATATTTTAGGCCATGCCCCCAAACATGCTAATGGCCCCTGCCAGCACATTGTTCCCCACCCTTACATTCAACGTGCAGTAATGAGTTTCCTATATTGAACTAGCTCTTTTTTGGAGTGTGATTATTAGTCACTTGTTTCTGTTGTTGTTATCTTGTTCCCCCTATCACAATCAGGCTTTCCAACCCTGTTCCTGGAGAAGCTACCTGATTCTAGATAGTTACAGTGGGCTCCAACATTCCTGGGCACCCTGACTGGCAATGCACAAATAATCTTAAAAAAAAATATAAACAATATATATTATAGAGATAAACCAAAATAACACATGGTCAAAATATACTGGCACTTTTATTAAATTTTCAATGGAACCACAAAATAATTTATTGATTCAATTAAAAATCATGTCCTTTAAATCAAAAGTTTTCACAATTAATGGAACCCTTAAATATTATTGTAACTAACATTCAACCAACATTAAACAAGGAATTAAGTTCCACTATTTAAGTTTATCTAAGTGTTTAAGGAACTATATGAGGCCATTTTCGTCCACGTTCGTCGTAATGTGGAAGAGAAGGAGGACAAGGTGCAGCGTGATTGGAATCACATCTTCTATATTTAATGAAACGAAGAATACTTCGGTTCAAAAACAACAAACACGACGTGACGCTATATAAAAACAGTGCAGACACAAGCATACTACACATAGACAATAACCCACGAAAATACCCAAGGACTATGGCTGCCTAAATATGGTCGCCAATCAGAGACAACGATCAACCAGCTGCCTCTAATTGAGAACAATCTAGGCAACCATAGACAATAAATAACACCCTAGACTAGACACACCCATAAAACATACGAAACCCATAGACAAGACAAAAACACATAAAATCACCCTTGTCACACCCTGACCTAACCAAAATAATAAAGAAACAAAGATAAAACTAAGGTCAGGGCGCGACAGTACCCCCCCCCCCCAAAGGTGCGGACTCCGCGCAAAACTGACCACTGAAGGGGAAGGGGTCGGATGGGCCTTCTTACGGCGGCGGCTCGGGTAGGGGACTTCCACTAGTCATTACCCGCTTTGGTGGCGCCTCTGGAGCAGCGCCCATTGCAGCGGGTCCCGGACTGAAGAACAATCGTAGAGGGCGCCAATGGACGGAGGGCAGCTCCGGACTGAGTTGGCAAGCTCTGGACTGAGGGGCAAGCCTCAGGACTGAGGGCAGCTCAGGACTGAGGGGCCAGCTGCAGACTGAGGGCAGCTCAGGACTGAGGGGCAGCTCAGGACAGAGGGGCAGCTTCCGGACTGAGGGGCAGCTTGGCTGGCGGGCGGCCTCTGGCGGCTCATTTCTGATGGCGGGCGGCTCTGGCGGTCTCCTAGACTGGCGGGCGGCCTCTGGCGGCTCCTGACTGGCGGGCGGCTCTGGGGGTCCTGACTGGCGGGCGGCTCTGGTGGGTCCTGACTGGGCGGGCGGCTATGGCGGCTCCTGACTGACGGACGGCTTAGGGGCTCCTGACTGACGGACGGCTCTAGCGGCTCGACAGACGGGCGGCTCTGACGGCTCAGGACAGCGGGGGCAGCTCATAGGACGGCGCTGGACAGACCGGGCAGCTCAGACGGCGCTGACAGACGGGCAAGCTCAGACGGCGTCTGGGCAGACGGGCAGCTCAGACGGCGGCTGGACAGACGGGCAGCTGCAGACGGCGCTGGACCGACGGGCAGTTTCAGACCGGCGCTGGACAGACGGGCAGCTCAGACAGCGCTGGACCAGACAGGCAGCTCAGAGGCGCTGGAAAAGATCGGAACCCTGGCGCGCTGGACAGATGGGAGCAAACCTGTAGTGAGGAGACAGAGAGACAGCCTGGTGCGGGGGCTGCCACCGGAGGCTGGTGCATGAGGTGGTCACCGGACAAGGCCGCACTGGGCCATTACAATCCTTCCTTTTTCAATAGTATAAAAAGAGGTAACACACATGCAATATCCCTTTGTCATCCCAACCACCATGAAGAAAACAAAAAGAACTGGCAGTTCAAAAGGGACCGATGGTCGTAGACCTTCATAAATCTGGTAATGGCTACAAGAAGATCCACTAAACGATTGAATATACCACTGAGCACTGTCCAGGGCAATTAGAAAAAATTAAAAAGGATAATGGGAAAAAACAAAGTTGAAAACCTCACGGTAGAGGACGCAAATGCATTTGCCCGCCCAGGATAGGGAGGAGGATCGTGAGAGAAGCAGCAAAATCCCCAAGAATCACTGTGAAAGAATTGCAGGCCTTGGTGGCCGTCTTGGGTCGCCAGTTTTCAAAAAGCACCATCAGACGCCACCTCCACAACACGGGCTCTTTGGAAAGGTTGCCAGAAAGAAAGGCCCTTAATGACCCCAGACACAGACGCAAGCGCTGGAGTTTGGCCAAACGTCATTTAAATTTATGATTGGAAGAGGGTGCTCTTGGTCAGATGAGACCAAATGTAACGTTTTTGGTCAACGATAGCAGCATCGGCATGTTTTGCGTCGAAAACACAGATGCATACAAGGAGAGGCACCTCATACTCCACGGGTGAAATATGGTGGTGGGTCAGTGACGTTTTGGGCTGTTTCAATTCCAGAGGTCCAGAGGCATGGTTAAGATGATGGCATAAATGAATCCACTCAAGTACCAGGCAATTTTGGCTGACAATACTGGTTGCCTCTTTGGCAGAAGGATGGGGCTTGGCCCGTAGGCTGGACTTCAACAGACAATGACCAAACATCACCTCAAGATCCACACAGAAATGGTTCTGTGACAACAAAATCAATGTTCTGCCATGGCCATCTCATTTCGACGGAACCTCCATCCAATCGTGAAACCTGTGGGCTGAGTTGAAGAGGCAGTTTGATACGCCCGCAAACCCACGAATGTTGAAGGATCTTGAAAGATCTGCATAGAATGGTCCAAAATCCCCTCCAAATGTGTTCCTTAACTTGTCAAAACATTACAGGAAAAGACCATGCTGTTGAATCCTTGCCAGAGGTGGTGAACACTAAAGTCTAAAATGAGGAGTGGCAATAAATTATGAAACCTTGATTAAGTGAACCATGTAATTTTGTATTAAATAATTGTATGATTTTGGTGGGTTTCCATTGGAAACATTATAAAGTACATTATTTCTCACATGTTGGTAATTTTGAGTTTATCTCTATAATTATATTTGTTTAATATTTTAAGGTTATTCGTTTGTGCATTGCAGTCGGGGTGCCAGTAATTTTGGAGCCCACTGTAGCTTGGGTTGTCAACTGAATGCATGTTAGTTATAACTGGAATAGGAGGGAAAACCTACAGGAGGGTAGGCTCTCCAGGAACCATGGTTGGAGAGCCCTGACACAGATCAATCAGGATTTATAGCAATATGAGCATAGCACTATTTTTATGTCAAATTTCAAAATGTTACCAAGGCTGTCTATGTCATGAAGGAAAACATTATTCTCTCTATCTCTCACTGGGTGTTGAATGTAGTCTGTCTGTGTCGACTACAGCAGGACACTGATCCCAGGCAGCTCCATTGAAATACAACATAATCTCCTCCCTCATGACTCAGTTATTGTTTCGTCTTTATGGCTGTCCAATTCTTAGTGTAATGTTAAAGTGGATATCTTGTAAATCTCTTTATATTTGTCTCAGGTAAGTAACTTGTTTTTGGTTCAGAGTATGTTGTTATCTACTTCAACTTGTTTGTCTCTGTAGCGTTGAGTATTGTGAGTGTTTGTGTGTGTTTTGTGTGTGTGTGAGTGTGTTGTGTGTGTGTGTGTGTTTGTGTGTGTGTGTGTTGTGTGTGTGTGTCTGTGATATGAGTGTATGTGTGTGTGTGTGTGTGTGTGTGTGTGTGTGTGTGTGTGTGTGGTTGGTGTGTGTGGTGTGTGTGTGTGTGTGTGTGTGTGTGTGTGTGTGTGTGTGTGGTGTGTGTGTGTGTGTGTGTTGTGTGTGGTGTGTGTGTGTGTGTGTGTGTGTGTTGTGTGTGTGGAATTACAAGCTA
>NC_036855.1:66000767-66002806 GCF_002910315.2 Salvelinus sp. IW2-2015
AACTTTAATAAATAGTAACAAGAAATCCAATCGCTTTCCCGGTGATGTCACAATGCTACGCTGCACAAACCAATCACGGCTAATTCTAACATCAGAGAGAGAGCGAGAACACACTACAAATAACTCCACTAAGTGACACAAAGACACACACAGGAGTTCCTGGAGCGAGTCAGAGCAGCGAGGATGGAGCATACTCTCTGACTGATCTCTCAGGGGTCCTGCCACTGCAGTTACACAGGCTGCCTAGGCCGCTTCATATCGACAACTTCATTAGCAGCCCTCCCAGACCCTCAATTCATACAACCACGTTATGTTATCACTGACTGAGACTGAGAGGCACAATTTAGACTGGAGACCCAGAGTTCTTAGCTAGCTCCTCCAGGACTGGGGAAAGAAACAGAGAGAGTGTGGTAGAAGACAGAAAATATAAAATGACGGCTATTATAGAGGTATTCTATCTATTCTTTCTCTGCGAGTGGACTGGAGGCGTGGGATGAGATGGGGAGAGGGGGTTTGGAGGACAGCAGTGGGATGGGGAAAGGGGTTTGGAGGATGGCAGTGGGATGGGGAGAGGGGGTTTGGAGGACAGCAGTGGGATGGGGAGAGGGGGTTTGGATGGGGCCCTGGATGTTGGGATGTCCCCATGTCCCTGGCCAGCAGGCAGCTTCTGTGGGCAAGAGAACCAGGCAATATCGGCCCTGTCTCCATGGCACCAGTAGCACAAGAAAAACTGCAGCAAATTTCATTCTCAGAAATTTAATTATATCAAGATTAACAAGGGAGGTAATTAATTTCTTTAAGATGGGTATCTTTTAATTGCCTGGGGCTCAACTTTGTTGTCAAAACTGTATATTTAACCATTATTTCAGGGCAAAGTTTTAAAGGCAGAGAAAAGCGGAGGATCACTGCTTTCACCATGAATATGGAAATATAGGAGTTTCTTATCTAAACGATTATTTTACAGTATTAGCACAAATGCACGCATTTATGTACACATATATATATACATGTAAAAATGTATTTATTAATGCCACAAAGAAGTTGACTAAGAATATTGTGAATTCCATAAAAATCTGTTGGAGTTTCACTCCAATTAAAATAATGAGCTGTGTTAAGTTTGTATCTTTACAGCTTGGACAGATTGCTCCATTCCACTGGCTTGTTACAGGCATGGCCATCTAGTGTACWAAGCTAATAGGCTGTGAAGTATGGACAGAACAGCTAGTCTGCGTCTAAAAATGGCACCTTATTCAAGGGTCTGCATAGGGCTCTGGTCAAAAGTAGTGCACTATATGGGGAATATGTTGCCATTTTGGACACACACCTGGTCTCCATGTCATAGATCCAAGGTTCTAACACTGGCCCATTGTCTGGTTCTGGACCATTCTCCAGGCAGGATCTCACACTGCCCAGCAGATTGTCTGAGAAATGAGGCCAACTGCTCTACAACACAAACACAAACATGATTACAGTCAAGGGAATGTGGTTAGGTAACGGAGCTGTTGCTGTCTGTTTGAAACCCAACAACAGAACAATGTGTGATCAAACCATTTGTCATGATAAGTTTTCCAACATGTAAATGTTCCTGACTGAACAATTTCCTCAGTGTACAAGATCATTCAATTCAGCGATGTGATACGATGATGACTGTTATATGTATTTTACAAGCACAGAGCCAGTGGGAGGCGTGTTACTCTGGAAGGGTTGAAAAGCTTCCCTGATGTCTCTCTCTCTGCAAGTCTGGACAGGGACTGTTCATCAGTCTGCCGGACAACTGAGACAACTCACCTAATAGCCTCGCTGCTACTATGTCCAGAGTCCTCTCAGCTAGCAATGACGTCCAGCATGGACACTGCAATGTCTATGATAGGGCCATCAGAGAATCCAGATAATAAGGTAGGAATCTGGTCCAACTGTCCATGTAATTTGACAGTGCTTCTTTAACCCTTTAGGCAAAATCTTCACCGGCATTCCTCTCACCTCACAACCCACTATCATCCTCTGAGCTTGAAGGCATAAGGCAGTAGCCTCTCATGACT
>NC_036855.1:66005361-66039026 GCF_002910315.2 Salvelinus sp. IW2-2015
TTCTCATTAACAAGGGGACCGTGGAGAACCCGAGGGCTTGGAGACCAGTCTTATTACTGACTACACATTTCAATCTGTCTTTGATGTTCCATGTCTGCCTTTCTCCCCCTCTTCTCCTCTCCTATTWTTTGGCAGAGAGGTTGATTTTAATTGTAGCTATAGAACAGAGCATAGTTTGCCTGTAAGCCAGCCTCCACATCTGTAGTGAGTGCAGCTTTAGTGATATTGGGTGCAGTCCATAGCTTGGGGCTAATTTTAATGGTTCCCCTTTCATTGGAGGCTCAGATTGTTTTCCACGTGATTCCRGTTAATTTAGCTGTAGGAAAGGGCATCAGTTTTCCTTCTGCTTTTCCCCTCTCTCTCTCTTTGCCTCTTGCTCTATTGCCTCACTCCATTTTTCTGATCTACACCCTGAAAGTAAGAAGGTGAAATGAATTCAACTGGAAAAATAGACTGCTTGCTATTAAATCTCTTCTTGCCTTACCTTTTCCACCCAGCACTGCCTGGGAGAGACAGATAGGAGTCTGACAGTGTGGTTATACAGTACTGTACAAGTCCGGGCAATTTAGCTGCCATTGTTGTTGTACGTCAACAAACAAGGCTGTTCCTTTGATGTGATAAATGGCCCAACTGTCTAGATGATGATAACTGTGTGCTCGTAAACGTGTCAAGGATATTTCAGAGCTCAGAGCACGTTTTACACTACAATATGTTCCATCATAGTAGAGGCACTGGGATCTTTACATTTAAAAGCTAAAGCGTGTCCTGATATTGGCCAATATTACAGTTCTGAAATTTCACCCTACATTGACACTCTCCCCAACAATACTAAACCTTGTATTCTTCTTTTTAAAGGGATAAAACCACAACATGGGCAGTTCATGCCCAAACAACTACCGATTAATTACTACTGCTCTGAAACTATTTTGTTTGTGTAAGGAAGGAGACTAGTGATGTAACATAGTAACAAAGTGATGGTGATAGTGGAATAATATAATGAAAATGGAATAATCCAGTGTTTGTCTGGGTGACTGGACAGTGACCCTGCTCAGTCTGCCAGGCTGGGATGCATGGCTAACCCATTAGCTGTAAATGTCCCATAGTTACTGGAGGCTAGCCATGTCAGGGCTGATACTGTAGGCTGATGTTTGAGAAAGTGTAAACGTAAAGAGCCTCTATTCACCAGTCCTTCTCCTTCTTCATTCCACATCCTCCTTCCTCTAGTCCTCCTTCATCCTTCTCTAGCCCTCCAATTGGCTTAGTAGAGCACTTCAAAATCCATCCTTCTCAGCGCAGGGGTTGTTGGGGGGTAGTAGGGGGGTTAGTGCTACCGGTGTCTGTGCTATGACCCACAGTCAGGGCCACAGCAGGCCCTCGTCTCTCTACCCCTGTGAACAGGCCCTGCCATTGGCWCCRMGMAACTAATCRYCCCTGCGGASCCCTGTAAGCCCCCCTTTGTTCCCTCCTGCAGACCAGATCAGGCTGGAGACAGACACTCCAGTCTTGACTAGCTATCAGTTTCAGACCTTTTGGCAGTCTAGTCGAGGCAACCAGGCTCCAGCACAGCAGAGCTCTGGCCAAGCCACCATCAAAAGGAGGTAGGAAAAAAACATGTACCGAAATTGTGTCACCTGAATTGTGTCACGGTCGGAACACGGCGGAAGGGTGGTCGGAAGGGGTAGAGACGGGGGGATTGTTAGTTTCAACAGGAGCTCTCTCTACTATAACAGAACGGAGTAACAGAGAACAGGATCTCAAGAAGGTCATTATCCTCCCTCTCCTAATTTGAGCTCTGGCGCAGCACTGAAGGGCTGCCTTTGTCTGTCTGGGATTAATGCGGAAAGCTCAGGATGCGATGTCAGAGGGAAGTAATCAGCCAGSCAGGCAGCGTGGGCCCTACTCCTTCATAATGCTGCCTGCCTCTGCTGCCTGCTCCTGGCCAGGGCCCCCGGCTCATTTCTGTGGAGATGAAATCTATGACAAGCCCCTCAGTGAAGCTGAGAGCAGGCAACAGTCCAGTAACACCCACAGGGCCTGCAGGCATCCTGTGACCCCCTTAGAAAAGTCACATTCACTTTGCTCTGGAGAAGGGAAAGAGAACGCCGCTGGCGCTTCCTGCCCATGTGAAATGAAGAAATGTGAGGAGGTGAAAATGAAGTGAAAATAAGTTAAGATTCCTCCCTCTTTCTCCTCCCCCTCTCGCAATCGCTCAAAAGAGGGGTGGAGGGGGGTGAGGGAGGGGGAGCAGGGGGGTATGACTTCACTTAATTATAGCCCCCTAATTAAACGGGGACAGGACATTAAAAACAGCTCTGGATATTCATGTTTATGTTGTGTGACTGTTTCTGTTAGATATYTAAARCGGATTGTTGTAGTTTTTTTCTTTTCCGCAGAAAGCAGAGGGTCGAGGGCTCGCTAACCAATCAGGGTAAAACATAGTGAAAGTCGAGGGCTCGCTAACCAATCAGGGTAAAACATAGTGAAAGAGGTTGGCACTGCACTCAAGGACCAGAAGTAATGCTTTTATTGAGTTATTTCTGCCTTTTTATACTGGGTGCATTACTGTGCTCTTTCTGCAGCAGATTGCAACTAAGCGAATGATGTGAAGATACAACCCAATAAGCAGGTTATTAAAATGACCAATTGACATTCAGAAATTCAGAAGATTTTTAAATGTTTTATTCATCATATTCACAGAATCACAGCAGTAATCAGAGAATATCGTCGGGAGTTTGAATAGTTCAACATTTCTTTCTCTGAGAATGTAAAATATTTTTGGTTACAGAATAACTGTGTGTATGACAATGTATAACCCCGTATTGGAGAAATGTGATAATCGGGCTGTTCTTTAACCATTTTCAACAGGAGACTATTATTTTATTTATTTTATAACATAATTCATCTTAATTAACAACAGACAGTTAGTCAGAAGGGAGTAAGTCAACATGCTCTGGTCCTGTCGATGTGGATGTTGGTTCATGTACCACAGATATATTCCCATTATCTTCCCTGTATTAGCTTACTGAGGTCTCCAATGTGGTGCATTAGATACATGCCCCAAACCGGSCTAATGTATAACAGATTATTTCTGTTAAGGAGGTCTGGTATTAAGAATACAACAATAGTACCCCAAAAACAACAACTCCAATCCTTGGATAATTGATAAACAAACCGCCATAACTGCTCCCAAACCCCTCTCTTCATAGAAATAGAATCCCTAGAACATTGACTTGAATGGGGATCCTCGCACCATGGTATTGGCTCATGTCTCTAATCTAAAGGGAGACTTCAGAAGGACTCATCTTCATCCACTTTATAGATGAATAAGCATGAGAACAACGTAATGGTTGGGAGGATGGCCTGCACACTGTGTACCAGGCCCACCATAGAACTGTTCCTAAATAATATGAGGACAACAACACAGAGCCAATCAGAGTACAGGGATAAAGGAGGGTTTTAGTACCTCACATTCATTCCCTCCAACATCWGGTTCTTGACTAATGAATACCAATACTGCAGAGCATGTGGCCATGCAATTCATCAATGTTCAGTAGAAACAGAAGAGAAACAGTCCATGGGGTGTGCAAACCTGTTGTGTGTGAACATACCATTCTGGGCATCTAATAGGTACKCCTACTGSMGTTGGTGAGTAATTACAATTGACATGCATCTCAACAGTGTGGCCCATTGTTTTTAGGGCGACTGGGCGTATAAAAAAAATCGAACAATGTTTGTTTTATTTGTTAGTTTTGTTTCAGACGTGATTGTGTAGATATATATTTTGTCCTGCTACAGCAGGTTAAAGAAAACGACAGAAGCTAACTAGCAGTTGGAGACTTTATAGGGGGGCTCCGGTCTTACCTCGGTCCCTGACGGCGTGGCCCCTGGCGAGTCCATCTTGCGTTTCTTCCGAGGTCCGATGGCAGCTAGCGCGGTCAGGTTTGCGTCTCGTTGCCTCACCAGGGCAATTTCCTGTTGCTGCATCTGAGGGAGACAAAGCAACAGGCACACGTTAGCTTAGCATTACTAGCTCAGCATGACCTTCAGTTACATGYGTCAACAGATTACATGGGGGTAACGATTCAGAGACATTGGTGAGGTGTGGGAATGTGCGAAGAAAACCTAGTTAGTAGTTATCGTACTGTACTTGTTGTTTAGATCTAATGGTCTATTGTACATCTACCCTCTATCATAAACAACTGTTACTATTTGACCAACTCTCAGCTGGTAGTAAAGGCATGATCAAAATAATTTGTCAGGGGAAATTGATTTCTGTCCCATCTGCCAAAGCAGACTAAGGTGTTACATATCATAAATGGATGAACACAATGGACATTATCAGTAGCAGAGCCATGTCTGTGCGCACAGAACAGGTCTATTGCTGAGAAATTACATTTTAATGTRCATCCCTCCAGTAAATTGCCCATCTCTCTCCCTCCCTCCCCAAACCCAGAGAGAGACAAAATGGCAGCATGTTGTCAGGGATTAGCAGAGTTCATATCTGTGAGTCTAAGTGGTGAGCGGTGCTGCATGGTCACATGCCTCATTGTGATTTTTCAGTTTGTGATGTGTAAAGGGGAAGCAGTGGTGAGGCGCTGCCTGAGGTAATGTCATGTCTGACCTGGGGGCTGAGAGGGAGAAGGGCTGAGGGGAGGGAGGGGAGCGTTGCTGGGAGCTGGCCTTTCTGCTGCATGGGGCTGGGGCAGGGCGGACGTGTGAGAGCCTGGGGTCATGGCAGCACAGAGGGCGTCAGCTCCACTCCCCCACACCCACGTGCCTCTCCTATCAACTCCAGTCACAGCCACAGCACAGAGGGGAGAAACGCCTGCCTGCCCAACTGTCTGCCCAGTGGGGGAGAGGCCTGGGTCGAAGTGAATAGAGACAATCAATGTGTTCTTTCATGTCTTTCATGTTCTTTTATGTTATCTAAGATCGTGCGTGTGTATGTGTGTGTGTGTGATTGTGTACATGCAATCGTGTTGTCTGATCAGGGGAAATGTCATGTTGCTTTCAGATGGTGCTCTGTTTCAGCTGTTATGGGCAGCCAAGCTATATGGAGAAGGTGCTTTTTGTATCCTTGTATGCAATACCTTTGAAATGTTAGAATCCTTCTTGATGTAATGTGATTTGTTGATTCAATTTAAGTATWTAAYCTGTGCGTGTGCACGTGTGTATGTGCATGTTGTCTGATCAGGGGAAATGTTGCTTTCAGATGGTGCTCTATAAAAGGTTGCATTGGTTTAGAAAAACCT
This sequence comes from Salvelinus sp. IW2-2015, assembly GCF_002910315.2. Classification (NCBI taxonomy): domain Eukaryota; kingdom Metazoa; phylum Chordata; class Actinopteri; order Salmoniformes; family Salmonidae; genus Salvelinus; species Salvelinus sp. IW2-2015. The sequence continues at coordinate 66,010,614 of NC_036855.1, forward strand.
GATCCAAAATGTGCATGCAGTTGTCTCTGATTTTTAAAAAGCCCCAGGCAAAGCATGCCCTTTAGGGTGTTGCCACTTCACATTTATCAAGGCAAAACCGTTGAAAAATTCAAAGCACACTGACAACATAAACTAGGATAAACTAGGAGACAGGAAAAAATGCAATAATAKCCAGACAGAAATCCACCCAAACTTTACTGCTGCTACTGTGCATTTTCCATCACATTAAAGTATTGTAGCCYTTTTACAGGGCTGTGTGCTGTAAGCAACACGGGGTCCTGAGGAGAGGAGCAGTTCCACCACTGTTCCACCACGGCTCCCAAACACCCATAAACACGTAACCAGATGACAGGTTCAGGAAGTGATTCCAGGGAGTGTTTGGGTGTGAATTAAGGRAGAACTATGCAAATGAGGAAATCCAGTGGAAAGGAAGGAAGCAGCTGGATGATTCTAGCTAGCTATTATGGCTAGAGATTCCATTACACAGCTTGGGTGCAGATATCAGATGGAACTCTGGTATCAATGTTAACCCTGTCAAGCTTGGTCACATACAGAAAGCTCTGAAGGCTTGACCTCAAAGGATTCTGCTGCCTCCATGGAGAGAGAGGGTGTGTGTGTGTGTGTCTGTGTGTGTGTGTGTGTGTGTGTTTTAGGGGTCTGGGTTCTGCTATCTCTCTGATGGCACCAGGATGCCGGGATGCATCTCTACCCTGCCTGGCAGTTGGCACCAGGCATGGGCTCACACAGCCTGCAGCGTTCTACCCTGCCTGCTCTGCCATTCAGATTTATGACTGTATGATAAATGCAGACCTCATTTCACCATCTGCAACCCTCCCTCAACCCCAACCCTCCCTCCTCCAGTCTGCATTTCCCCTCACTGGAGACTGAGGCCATAATGATGCTGGGAGAAGAGACTGATTCCAATCTGATCTGAGGCCTGCTGCCATAGTYCTTCTATAACTCTACATAAGATGACTGCAAACCTGGGCTGCATCTGAAATGACAAACTATTTCCTATACAGCGCAGTGCACTACTTTTGATCAGAGCATTATGAGTCCAAGTCAAAACTAAAGTATGGATGGATTTGACCTTACTGGCACCATATTCCCTATATAGTGCACTACGTTTTCCCTGTATAATGCCCTCCATTTAACCAGGTCAAACGTAGTGCAGTTTATAGGCCTAGGTTGCCCTTTTGGACACACCCCTAGGCTGGGCCTGTGTACTGTGTATTATTGACTAGTCTAACCTATGGATGAGAAGCCTCAACTAGATTACCACCAAGGTCACTGAAATACTGGAGTCTGCAGCTCAAAACAGTATAATAAAATAACCAATAACCAACAAACATATATTTGCCAGGTTCGATCAATGTCTGCACTTAAGTATTTGGTTCTCCCTAAGTCTCTTAAAAACCAGTTCCTGCAGTCTGCCCGCATGCCCTTTGGAAACAGGGAAGGAGACTTGTAAACTCAAATTATTTACAAAGGTCAGGAGAAGTAGAACATTGCTTAGATGTGATGCAAAAATCCCCCGATAGAATCTCCAATCAATGTGTTTGCCCAATAGTCAGGCTACACTTCCTATAGCTAGAGGTCTGGTTTCAATACACAAACAACACTGTTAACACCTTTAACACCATAACAACATAACTGGAAAAAGTATTCAGTAGATGGATTGAGTGAAGTGAAGAAACAGTCAATATCAGAAGAGTGGATTTGTTTGTCTTTTATAGGCCTATTCTGTCCCATTTGTTGGCTGAGGTTTTCCCATGCTTATTTACTTGGTTGTTCCTTTTTCTGAATTATTTACAGCAGTAAAAAACTCAGTCAGGGCTATGCCCTAAATGCTTCACAAAAAATTATGCCCTTCAAGTGTCAAACCCACATAAAAACCCATGCACAGTTCTTTGTCTCCTCACAAGGAAAGAACACGATGTCCAAGTTCTCTACATGATGCAAAAATGTCTGAAACAGGGAAAGGCAGACAGCTAGAGAGAGATCGTTCTTCAGACAGACAGCAATCAGATAAACCCCACATACACAAAGGAGTCAGTTCCATAAGCCACGAAGTCCAACCTYACGTTTTCTATCTGTGCAGTTRGCTTGGTAACAAAGGCTTCACCCCCTGGCCTGGGGGACTAGCTGCTCGCCTCGCAGCCCCCCAGACGCTTACAGACAGATGTCCTTGGTGGAGCAGAACGCAGAGCAGAGAGGAGGCAGGGCAGGCAGGCAGGGCTGACGTCACAGATGGCTGTGGGGCTGTGGAGGAGAGGAGCAGGGGGCTCTCTGCCCTCTAAAAGGGCCCAGGATAAAGGCAGGGCAGGGGGCCTCTGCTGATCTCTATCCCCAGCCCAGACCTGGTCTGAGGGCCAAGGGGGCACAGCAGGGGGACTCTAAGGGCCACAACAACCCATATAATAAGCTATATACTGTATACTGAGGGTGTGTGTGCACACGTGCATGGGTACGTGCATTAACTTCCTACTTATGCAGCTACCTAAATCCATGCATTTGATTTCATTACTTGACACCTGCACAGCAGACCTTTTTTTAAAGTAACTATATGAGGCAGTCTGTCTCTCTGTTCTATGAACATCTGTGAGCTGTAAGGCCTTTTCTCATTTAAAATGCCTGGTAGTTAAGCAAGGGGAGTCTAAGCTAAATCGCCAATCAGATCTCCAACCTCATCTCAACTCAGTAGACATCCAATATGACTGGGCCAATCTGCTATGTCTCCCCATGTTTCAGCCCTGACCTACTGATGTGGGGGCTGTGTTTGGTAGAGCTAAAGTACAGCTGTGGTATACAGGTTGATTTAAAGGGGCAATCTGCAGTTCAAACAATAACAAAACAGGCACCCAACCACTAGACCTATTTGGTAAAAGACAAAGTCCATATTATGGCAAGAACAGCTCAAAAAAGCAAAGAGAAATGAGAGTCCATCATTACTTTAAGACATGAAGGTCAGTGCATAGGATAAGTTCATTAGAGTTACCAGCATCAGAAATTGCAGCCCAAATAAATGCTTCACAGAGTTCAAGTAACAGACACATCTCAACATCAACTGTTCAGAGGAGACTGTGTGAATCAGGCCTTCATGGTCAAATTTCTGTAAAGAAAACACTACTAAAGGACACCAAGAAACACGAGCATTGGACTTCAGAGTGGTGAAAATCTGTCCTTTGGTCTGATGAATAAAAATTTGAGATTTTTGGTTCCAACCGGCGTGTCTTTGTGAGACACAGAGTAAGTGAACGGATGATCTCCGCATGTGTGGTTCCCACCGTGAAGTATGGAGGAGGAGGTGTGATGGCGTGGGGGTGCTTTGCTGGTGACACTGTRTGTGATTTATTTAGAATTTAAGGCACACATAACCAGCATGGATACCACAGCATTCTGCAGCATTACACCATCCCATCTAATTTGCGCTTAGTGGGACTGTCATTTGTTTTTCAACAGAACAATGACCCAATACACCTCCAGGCTGTGTAAGGGCTATTTGACCAAGAAGGAGAGTGATGGAGTGCTGCATCAGATGACCCGGCCTCCACAATCACCCAAACTCAAACCAATTGAAATGGTTTGGGATGAGTTGGACTGCAGAGTGAAGGAAAAACAGCCAACAAGTGCTCAGCATATGTGGGAACTCCTTTAAGACTGTTGGAAAAGCATTCCTGGTGAAGCTGGTTGAGAGAATGCCAAGGGTGGCTACTTTGAAAAATMTAACACTTTTTTGGTTACTACATGATTCCATATGTGTTATGTCATAGTTTTGATGTCTTCATTATTATTATACAATGTAGAAAATAACAAAAGATTAAGAAAAACCCTTGAATGAGTAGGTGTGTCCAAACTTTTGACTGGTACTGTATATTCTTCAAAAATCGATGTGCATTCAGAATGTATTCATACCCCTTGACTTATTCCACATTTTGTTTTGTTACAGGCTGAATTCAAAATGGATTAAATATATGTTTTTCTTACCCATAACACCCCATAATTGTTGTTGGCTGGCACTCGCTTCATATTCGTCGCCAAACCCACTGGCTCCAGGTCATCTATAAGTCTTTGCTAAGTAAAGCCCTGCCTTATCTCAGCTCACTGGTCAACATAGCAGCACCCACGCGTAGCATGCGCTCCAGCAGGTATATTTCACTGGTCACCCCKAAAGTAAATTCCTACTATGGCCGCCTTTCCTTCCAGTTCTCTGCTGCCAATGACTGGAACGAACTGCAAAAATCACTGAAGCTGGAGATGCTTATCTCTCTCACTAACTTTAAGCACCAGCTGTCAGAGCAGCTCACAGATCACTGCACCTGTACATAGCCATCTGTAAATAGCCCATCCAACTACCTCATCCCCATACTGTTATTTCTTTATTTTGCTCCTTTGCACCCCAGTATCTCTACTTGCACATTCATCTTCTGCACATCTATCAATCCAGTGTTTAATTGCTATATTGTAATTATTTCGCCACTATGGCCTATTTATTGCCTTACCTCCCTTATCCTACCTAATTTGCACACACTGCATATAGACTTTTTCTATTGTATTATTGACTGTATGTTTGTTTATTCCATGTGTAAATCTGTGTTGTTGTTTGTGTCGCACTGCTTTGCTATATCTTGGCCAGGTCGCAGTTGTAAATGAGAACTTGTTCTCAACTAGCCTACCTGGTTAAATAAAGGTGATTATTTTTTTTAAATAAATGACAAAGTGAAAACATGCTTTTGGAAATGTTTGCAAATGTATTGACAATGAAATACAGAAATATCTTATTCATATACAGTAATTATTCACACCCCTTTGCTATGACACTCCAAATTGAGCTCAGGTTCATCCGATTTCCTTTGAAGTGTAGCTACAACTTGACTGGAGCCCATCTGTGGCCATTTCAATTGTTTGCGCATGGTTTAGAAAGAAACACACCTGTCCATGTCAGAGCAGAAACTATACCATGAAGTCCAAGGAACTGTCTGTAGATCTCTGAGATAGAATTGTGATGAGGCATATATCTGGGGAAGAAATATGGAACTACCCAGACTTTGCCTAGTGCTGTCCCTCCGACCAAACTGAGCAACCGGGCAAGAAGAACCTTGGTCATGGAGTCTCTACAGCACTTAACCAATCTGGGCATTATGGGAGAGACAGAAGCCACTCCTGAGAAAAAGGCACATGACAGCACGCCTGGAATTTGCGAAAAGGCATGTGAAAGGCAAAAGATTCTGTGGTCGGATAAGACAAAATGTAACTCTTTGGCCTGAATGCAAAAAGTTACTTTTGGAGAAAACCAGGCACAGTTCATCACCCGTCGAACGCCATCCCTACCGTGAAGCATGGTGGTGGCAGCATCATGCTATGGGGATGCTTTTCAGCGGCAGGGACTGGGAGACTGGTAAGGATAGAGGGAACAATGAATGGAGTCAAATACAGGTAAATCCTTGATGAGAACCTGCTTCAGAGTGCAAACAACCTTAGACTGGGGTGAAGATTTACATTCCAACAGGACAATGACCCCAAGCATACAGCCAAAGCAACACTGGAATGGCTTCAGAACAAGAATGTGAAAGTCCTTTAGTGTCCCAGCCAAAGCCCAGACTTGAATCCCATTGAAAATATGTGGAAAGACTTGAAGATTGCTGTTCACCGCCACTCCCCATCTAACTTAACAGAGCTTGAGAAAATCTTAAAGGAAGAATGGGAGAAAATCCCCAAATCCAGATGTGAAAAGCTGATAGACATACCCAAGACTGTATTTGCCGCCGAAGGCGCTTCTACAAAGTATTGGCTCAGGGGTGTGAATACTGATGTAAATTAGATATTTTTTAAAAATATGTTTTCACTTTACAGGGTATTGTGTGTAGATGGGTGAGAGAAAAAAAAAGGTATTCCATTTTGAATTCAGGCTGTAACACAACAAAATGTGGAATAAGTCAAGGGGTATGAATACTTTCTGAAGGCACTGTATATAATTTATTAAAAAGTCCAAAAATGGATGTAGCAATCTCAGATTGCCCCTTTAACTGAACTGGATTTGGAAACAAATGATCCCAAATAGATACAGGAAAGAGAATTGTAGGACAGCGTCTTTCAATTTTTGTTTTTACAAATGTTTTATGCACCACAATATGTATTTATTCTGAGTAAACACACATACTGTAGGTAGGTATGAGTCACTGCATTAACAAGTGATTATACATAGACATGCTTATCACAATGAATACATGAATGTGCAGTGATTAATACCACATTGAGGAATTTCAGTCAAGTGTTTTCTTCACCATAAAATAGAGAGATGAAGAAAGCATCTGTTTGCTGTCATATACATTATACATATACGTTACCTATGGAAATGAACCCTAGTTATAGTCTCAGCATGTTCTATTTCCTCCTGAGCTGGATGGATACGTCAGAACTATTTCCAGAGCCAACAACCAATTATTCAGCACCATGAGCCCTCCCCGGAGCTAAGGTCATCATGTGAGGGCCACTATCATGACCCTACGGTTCGTATTTATTTGCAACTTATTTMCAGAAATTAAACCGTGTATAAAGACTGTGTATATAAAATTGYTTGTGTATAAAACACACTCCAAAACCCATCCACAGAGATAGTATTWTCATTCRMTAGAATAACATTTGTAGAKTATTTTTTAAAGAATACGTRTTTAAACAGAGGAACCCAGAAATCACCGATAAGCATATTCAAGCAGCAGCATTATAAGGAAGCGCCAGGAAAGCGGTGATCATTAAAAATAATGCTTATCTAAGGGAAAATGTCCAACTTGAAATGTTCTTCTTTCACATTGTCTCCCTTTACATGRGACCGTGCTTGGGCTAGCAGTCTTCTCTCTCCCTCTCTCTTTCCCCTCTCTTTCTGAAGAGTTAGATTCGGTGCTCATCACCTTTCTATTGATCACGTATCATTTGCATCTAGGAAAAGATGTGAACTCAGATATTCAAGAGGACGAGGACGATCGCAATGATTTATTCATTTCTAAATCAAAAAAGTGGAAGGTAGATGAGAAGAGAGAGAATCTTCACAGGGAATCAGGGAGAGAGAGAAGGCAGGCATGCAGTGGAGGGGAGAGGAGACTGCAGGGCACTGAGGCTGGGCTCSTCTTTCACACTAGCCTCSAGGCACGTGGTGTGCAAGTCCTGCTAATTACCAAGGTGAATCATGCTGCCGCTCTCTAATTAGCCAACATGACAATCTAATGGAAACATGCAGGCAGAGCTGGCACACTTAGAGAATCAACTCACAAAGAAAGACCCCTCTCTTTTACACTACCCTCCTCTTCCMTCCCCRGTGAATTTCTATACAAATTACATTTCTCAAATAAAAAGGGGGCAGGCTGGTTGAGCTATTGTTCTCCAGTYCAGGTACAGTTTAGAAAGGAAAGAGGTTAAGAGAATATGAGTTGGTCTGGCTGGTCAGGATTTAGCTCTTSTTCTCTCCTCTGTGTGTGTGGTGTTTGTTCCCTAATTGAAACGTGTCCTCAARCCTGSCTCCTKTCCTCTCCCTGTTATCCCGGGAACGGAGGGAGGCTGGCTGGCACCCCGCCACGAGCYTAGCTCAGCGTACCCAATTCCCCTGTCGCAGGAGTCCCAAGGAGTGCTACAGCGCACAAAGAAAAAGTGGTCCTACAGGCTTCTTTTGCAAGAGAAGACGAGCCGCAATCTCCCTCTGAGGCAAATCTCTTTTTTTGTTTGTTTTCCTTCTCATTACAGGACTTTGTAATATTCCAAAACACATAGGAACACCAAAGGTATTTTTAAAAGCCTGGTGATTTTTTTCTTTATAATATGTCTCGAGGAGAAAAAAAAAAGGGAAAAAAACAGAGAAGTTGAAACTCCAGACAACAAAGCAACAAATAAAACAAAAAATAGTGCTAGTGTGGACTATTTAGTAGGCTGTGCATATTGAGGAGTTAATCAAAAGAGATCTTCATTCTGAAATAATTAAATGAACAATTAAATAGCCCCGCTTTGATCTTTCAAACAACACTGATGAAACACTTCAACAATGGGAAATATTTGAGAAGACSTGTGGATATCTGATATTTGCATGTATCTACATACACATTTGTAATAACCACTAAGAGGTTAGAGGTACTTAACCTCACTGTTTTTCCTGTAGTAGAACACAATCTTCCATGTACAGAGACTCTCAAAGAGCATATTTTAAAAGCCAAACGTAAAAGTTRAATGAAAGGGAGAGATTTACTGCCATGTTTTGGTCCTTACAGTATATCACCAAATGTCAGCGCTTTGTTAACTAGCCCAAACTGGCTTCATAATCATAGTGATTATTCTGACAGGCTTTAGCCCTGAGCATGCCTAACAGCGAGCACTCTACAATGGGTACGATGACGGGTTCTGTGGGGCCAAACGATGAGAGGCCGTGAACCACAGATACAACAGACACAAAAGTAGTAATAAATGCATGGCACTGTAGCCTTGTCCTCTGACACCTCTGACAATAGAGGAGAAATAGCACTGCATGACGGGGCCTGTTGCACAAGCGCCTTTACAGGCTAAATGTGACCTGGTCATCTGTGGGGGATGCTGGGGAAATCATGTCTTAGAGCCAATGATGTCTTGGTTGATGCACATTGGTGATGCACATTGGTTACATTGGTTACATTGGTTACATCCACAGGTTATAATTAAAATAAGTTGGCTAAATCTACAATATCTCTTGATGGAGGTGGGAAGAGAAAAATGTAAAAATGTTGACCAGTGTTTCTATGTCATGTTGATGCTACTGACTCCAAGTCAATCCAGTAATACACTATGTGGATGTATGTAGATGTTTATGCATCTGGCTAGGACATACTGTACATATAACGCCTCTTGCTTTTAATTGGTGCCATACAAGGTTGAGAGTTGAGCGAGGGCAGAATTCATTGCTGCGTGGTTCAAGACATTTCATGATCAATCCTGGTGTGCAAACGAGGCAAGAAAAAACTCCCTCTGAACGCCTGAGGAGGAAAAATATTTGAGGAAAATTATTCTAACAAAAAGCTGAGYGATTCCCATTGGACAGCTCTCAGTTTCACACGGGTCTGGAATCACTCTGAGGTAAAGTGGAGCAACGCTGCAAGGACACAGATCCGACTGGCTGGATGAGAAGAGAGAGGAAGGGAAGACAGGGGCTCCCACATCTCACCACCCGCACCCCAACACCCCCTCAGCCCCCCTCTGGCCTGGAACCGGCCCTGCTCGTGATGCTGATATGGGGGTGTCATTCAGAGCAACCAAGAGCTGTCTTAACAACAGTCTCACTGACAGTCTTTATAGTCAAAGACATAAACTGTATAGTGATATGCCTCTAAATAGTCTGGCTATGTTCAATTCTTGTGGAGGATCATCTTTATGTAAAACTCCAGTCTTGGATAGCAGCTGGGCGTGCAGGCTTTCATTCCAGCCCTGCAGTAACACACCTGCTTAGCTAATCATGTCCAGACTGAAGACCATGATTAGTTGATTATTTAAATCAGGTGTGTTTGAGGAAGGAACAAAAGACAMGCTTCTGTGTCCAACTGTCCATCCCCTGATATTCCTCTGCATCAACATGTCACCTGATGATGCCAAAGTTCACCTCTTTCAATTCCTATTTTGCCAGGAAGTTTATCATAGGTGTATCAAGCTGTGATAAGTCTGTAACCCATTTTACAACTATTTCAATTATCTATATGTTTCTTTTAGTGGGAAACCTGACGCAAAAAGCTTTGCACTCAGCCTTGGCATTGCATGTGGCGTATAAAATATAATTGGGCTTTTCCAATAACACATTTACCATCAATTATTTATGGTTTTCGACAAATTAGATTCTGAAGCCATGGCCCGAAACATCAATGACCTGCATTTCTTAGCTGGTTTGATCGAGAATGAAATTAGGAGGATAAGGGCCATCATCAAAATAAAAGCCTTACAAAGGCAACCAATTCTAGGGAAACCATTTATCCCAATCAGCTGACAGACGTTTGACCGACTCCTCCCAACCAATCATAGGCTAAAAGCCAGAACCATCCCACTGGGAACAAACTGGTTGAATCAACGTTATTTGTCAACATATTGTGACGTGGAATCTARGTGGAAAATAAAAATACATTGAATTTGAAAAAAGTAATCAACTCTTATTTTGAGGGTAAAATTTCAACCACAGGATTATGTTATCATGGTAACCAAATTGCAACATAGACAAACCTTGTATAAAATATGTTGAATTTGCACCTTTAAAACTACGTCAGATCTTCAACGTTATATCCACTTTCAGACAAAAAACTATAGGCTGGGCAGCACTTCCTACAAGAGAATTGATCTATCTACAGGTACCCTTTGGTCTCCCATCCAGGGTTTTAACTGAGCCCAGCCCTGATAAACTTTGATATTTGTCACTGACTATTACGAATGTGATATCATGAGAACGATTGTCGAGGGATCTCCACTTAAAAACAAAATAGATTCACTGTTGCTATTGAAGTCATTCCAAAGGGAAGGTTTAACAGAGCAAAATAAATGTGACCAAATCAGTTAAAGAATAGGACTAAATCAAATCAAACTTTATTTAAAGTGCATTTAAAGTTTGATTTGATTTAGTCCTTTTCTTTCACTTAGATTTTTGGTTGAGATGGAGARGTYAATCCAACATATSAATTATTKATTTGTAGACAAACTGGAATTAAAGCCAGACTACATCAGCGGCACAGAGAAGAAACMATCCAAGCAGAAGATAAATCTCCTTCAAATGTTAWWATTTGGTTGCACTGACAAGCAAAAACATTTCAATATCACTTCTGAAATGCAATACATTTAGCCTATTAACTTGTTGACAAGTTAACAAATGATACAGTATGTTGATATCACGTCTCCAACTCAACCAAAAATACAAGTTAAAGAATGGGATTAAGCCGGTGGTTCAGATGAAACTATCCAAGCAGTAGATACATCTCCTTCAAATGTTGATGTTGTTTGCGTTGTCAACCAACCACAATTCAAAATTACTGTTGTAATACATTAAATAGCCTAAATATAATTAAATATCTTACAAGCTAATGTAACATTAAACCTTAAAATGAGTAACACATCCATGGCCTCATTTTCAGGTTACTGTAAGTAAAAATGACTTCTTATGTATTCATAAAAAGAATGCATAGGTCGTTGCAGGTTTGTGGAGATTTTTACAATTGCTGTAATAATCTCGAACAGCATTAATCACTTGCGCCATATATTTTTTATGTAATTTCAACTGTAGCCCAGGTTGTTTGGTTCTGCAATTAGATGAAGCACAGTGATAACACATTAATCGGTTGTATTAATACAAAAACAAAATATCTGACATTGTATTCCCTTTTAAACTTAGTTGTGCTTTTAAATGGTTGAGTGATATACTGTACATTTGGGCGACAACTAAAAATAAGACATTGTTTTTCTATTGGAATTTGGTTGTGCTTTTAGATGTTTGAAAGCAGAGTGATAACACATTGGTAATTCAACTAACCTTTGGCTGTCTTTTTGACTGGGTGAATATAGGTTGTAATCTCATTGATCAACGTCTCAACCAAATATTACCAAGTTATCCACGTTGAAATGACGTGATGTGCCCAATGGGATGTGAGGTCCTGGGGATGATGAGTTTAGACCAGAGAGAGTCTTCCTCTCTCCTCTCCCTGCCTCCAGACGGAGTTCTGATGATGAATCTATGGCCGCAGTGTGTCTGTGTGTCTGACACTGTGATGTATGTAGGTCTGGTCCACTCCCCCCCCACCCCTCTCTCAGTGCTGAGAGGACCTGATGATMAGGCACTGCCTCYCCTCCTGCCTCAGTGGGATTTCAGACAGAGCACACAGACCAGACCAAAAAAGAAAAAAATGAGGAATACTCGTTTTGGCCATTGATTTTCACTGGGGGCATTTCTAAAATAGCCCATCTGACCTTTTGGGCGAATGTTTCTGAATGGAGGAAACAGGGGCGCTACACACGTTTGGCCTTATGCCTTTTGCTATCTGCCTGGGCGGTACTGAAGGCTGACGGGGAAGGGGGATGGATTAGGTTGAGGTGGAAACTGGAGAGGTCTGATAGAGGCCACATGGGGCCAAGGCTGCCATCACACTACCAGAGTATGTGTCTCTATCATACACATGCTATCATCCCACTCTACTTTAATTCACCTGTAAGCGCCTCAATAAAGTTCCCCAACAACACCTCACTGTTCCCTCCCAATATACCACACCTGCCTTTACAAACAAATCAGGCGCCAACTCAATTTCAACACACATTTCTTGTAACAAGTATATAACACTGTCATAGAAAATTATTTTTGGAGAGAGGGGTGGCAGGATTGTCCACCCGTCCGTCCGTTGCCTGGAAGAGCAGCTCAGCCTCATTATCCTGATGACATCTGTGTAGATGTGCTGAATGAGGAGCCGCCACCGCCAGACTCCCTCCGCGGTAACCGTGGTGACACAAACAGCTAGCTCTGTCCCCTTGAGCCAGTCAGGTGATGAAAACCAGAGAGGCACGGGACTGAGAAACGACGGCCATTAAGCAAAAAAAGAGAGAAGGGGGGACGAAAAAACGTAGAAAAAAAACTCCCCCTGTAGTGGTGTCATCCCTGACTGTCGCACTTAACATTACATAAAGTAACAATTTCACCCCCCAACCCCCCTCCCTCTGCTCCTTCTGAAATTCTAAAATGAAAATGAGAATGTGCGCGTGCCGCGTTTCTTTCTCAGGAGATAATCTGGCCCCATCCAGATGATGAGCGGCCTGCCACTTAACGGGGAGGAGATCCACTTTGATCACACCGCCCCGSGGCGAACCTATCGCAGCASAGCCTATTACACTGCCTCATTTGCATATGCAGCTAGGGCTTATGGGGAGGCTGAGATCTAGTCTCAAGGTTCTAAACGAATGAACAGAGCCAAGGAAAAGCACCACTTCACCTCACACTGGTGTGGTGGTAGTGTAAGATCTCTTTACAGAGAGCAGAGTGGAGGAGAGAAGATCCCCATTCTAATGTCCATAGCATACCATTTGGAATGCATGTCCAATACATTGCTTCATACTAAGTGGTACACTAGTATGGACATAGAATTGAAATGGGGCTAAGCAGCTCTATGTTGCTAGATATCTACCATGGTCTACAGTGCCTTCAGAAAGTATTCACACTCCTTAACTTTTTCCACGTTCTGTTGTGTTACATCGTAAATTTAAAATGTATTAAATTGAGATTTATTTGGTCACTGGCCTACCCACGATAGCCCATAATGTGAAAGTGTAATTATGTTTTTAGAATATAATTTTTTACAAATGAAAAGCTAAGTCAATAAGTATTCAACCCCTTCGTTATGGTAAGCCTAAATAAGTTCAGGAGTAAAAATTGCATACAATAATACTGTTTAACATGATTTTGGAATGACTACCTCATCTCTGTAACCCACACTTACAATTATCTGTAAGATCACTCAGTCAAGCAGTGCATTTCAAACACAGATTAAACCACAAAGACCAATGAGAGGAAGGAAACCGATCAGCGATTTCACCATGAGGCGAACGGTGACTTTAAAACAGTTACAGAGTTTAATGGTTGTGATAGGAGAAAACTGAGGATGGATCAACAACATTGTAGTTACTCCTAAATACCTACCTAATTTACAGAGTGAAAAGAAGGAAGCCTGTACAGAATAAAAATATTCCAAAACATGCATCCTGTTTGCAACAAGGCACTAAAGTAATACCGCAAAAAATGTGGCAAGGCAATTAAAAATGCAAAATGTTATGTTTGCTGAAAATCCAATACAACACATTACTGACTAACACTCTCCATATTTTCAAGCATTGTGGTGGCTGCATCATGTTATGGGTATGCTTGTAATTGCTAAGGACTTGTGAGTTTTACAGGATAAAAAATAAATGAAATGGAGCTAAGCACAGGCAAAATCCTAGAGGAAACCTGGTTCAGTCTGCTTTCCACCAGACACTGGGAGATGAATTCACCTTTCAGCAGGACAATAACGTAAAACACAAGGCCAAATCTACTCTGGAGTTGCTTACCAAGAAGACAGTGAATGAGAGGCCGAGTTAAACGTTTGACTTAAATCTACTTGAAAATCTATGGCAAGACCTGAAAATGGTTCTCTAGCAATGATCAATAACCAATTTGACAGAGCTTTGAGAATTTTGAAAAGAATAATGGGAAAATGTTGCGCAATCCAGGTGTGGAAAGCTCTTAGAGACTTACTCAGAAAGACTCACAGCTGTAATCTCTGTCAGGTGCTTCTACAAAATATTGAGTCATGGGTGAGAATACTTATGTAAATTAGATATTTCTGTATTTAAATTTCAATACATTTGAAAATAATTCTAAAAACCCGTTTTCACTTCGTCATTATTGGGTATTGTGTGCAGATGGATGAGAAAAACATTATATTTAATCCATTTTGAATTCAGGCTGTAACAACAAAATGTGGAATAAGTCAAGGGGTATGAATACTTTCTGAAGACACTGTAGCTGTACAGAGTGTTTATGCTCTTACTCTTCCTTTCAATAATCACAAGTCATTTTTTGCTCTTCCGGTTTCAACATACTACATCAGGTGTCGATTAACATGAACACATACCAACTTCAGCGTAGCCAAACTATTTCACGAAATTAACAAACCGCAAAGAAGAAGAGTGGTCTACTTTTTGGGATCCACATGATCCCCATATAGAAATGTCTATTTGTTTAGAAAATTGGGAGACTAAAACAACTCAATTTAACAAATAAGCACATTCGCTTCCTACTTTATTTCTGATATTTCCCATTTGTGCGCCTACAGTGCCAAAGCCATTTCAATGTTTTAAACTAAAATGTATACATAACTGTGACAGTAAACATTTTTCGATCAGCCTTTACATTGCAAATGGCTCTACGGAAAGTGCTATGGTGAATATTAAACCGGTACTCACAACACTGATATGCTCACCCAATCTATCTCTTTGAAAGAGCCATGCACAATGAACAGCAGTCTCCAAAATGTTATCGGGAGCCAGAAAAGAGAGATGGAGAGAGAGAAAGAGAGAGAGAAAAGAGAAGGAGGATCTCTTTGGTGTGGTGTCTCTGTTCTATAGAAACCACTTTTCCAAACGAGGCGGACATCAATCAGCACAAATAATTCCTACAACTTTTTAAGTCAGACCTTTAAATGGCATTACATATGTAGCGAGGCATGAAAAATGTATATGTTGAAGTCTTGGGAAAATGTCAAGGGTAATGATCTCCAGCACAGCGCTTACCTCCTTAGCTTTTTGTTTCAGCCGAGCCTGCTCTGGGTCCTCTTGCCTGGAGCGACTCTGCAGAGTTAAAAGGGGGGGGACACACAGGTTAACAGCTGGTTTAAGGACCCCCTCATCTGTTGCAGCCAGCACAAAAATAGTACAAAATGGGAACAGGATACAAGGTGTCAAGGACATCGTATTTGGATTCATAGAAGTGCAATTGAGCGCCCGAGGCCAGTGCCCTTTAAACCTGCGCCAAATCCCGCCGTAAATAAGCTGCTGGAGGGAAATTCTAATCAAAGGAGGTTATTAAAAATTCTGCGCGAGCCAGCAGAGCACACAGGGCCGGGAGAATGTGCTCAAACTCAGAAAGTCATAGGCATTGGCACTCTGTCTGTCTGTCCCTCTTTTGTTCCAGTGCCATTGCTGTGTGTTGTGTGTGTGTGTGTGTGTGTGTGTGTGTGTGTGTGTGTGTGTGTGTGTGTGTGTGTGTGTGTGTGTGTGTGTGTGTGTGTGTGTGTGTGTGTGTGTGTGTGTGTGTGTGTGTGTAGTGTGTGAGAGTGTGAGTGTGTGTGTGTGTATGCGGATCTCTCTAGAGTCAGGACCAGAGTACACAGTACTGGAGCGCCACTGTAATTAGTCAGTGAGAGCTGAGCTGCCTGTGCAGCTTGTACCTGTCTGTGTGAGCTGTTAACCACAGGGCTTCCAATTAACCATACAGGGACTCTTCTAAAAGCTCACTGTTAGTGGCACCCTGCCAGATCACCACACTATCACAGTACTAGCCTACTGTAGCTATCAGAGACGCAGTGTACTTCTTCTATGAGTCTATGAAAGAAAGATAGATACACTGTTGAATGCTCCCACAGTTTTATTGTACAACGTTTCGACCCGTAGCTCTTCGTCTATGCTATGGTAATACASGCAGCTAACAGTGCTGCCCCCTGCCATAGCAATTAGAATAATTCTATAAAAAAATCTACTTCATGTTTCACTAGCATAAATTCATTTAGCTTGAATGAAGGTTAGGGATATGACTAGTAATYGTCCAATGTGTCTTTAACATAGCCTAACCTCTCTAAGAGCATGGTCATCCCGGTGGTGTTAAAGACTACTTCATTAATATCTCTGAACGTGATGCTCCTCCTGATGTTTCTTTTTTCTACTATAAGCAATCAAATGCTATTTGCCTTCAGTGGTGCTGGAAAGCAAGAGTCTAGCTACCCGTTCCCTGGCTCCCTCCCTCCCTCCATCCCTCCTTCCCTCACTACCTCATGAACAGATCCAGTCGTCTTGCCCTGCTCCTTGCTAATTGGCTTTAAATATATCAGGCGGTTCACGTACTGGTCGGTYTCTCAACTAAAACGACTGCATTTGCCCTCCAGTCGGCCGGAGCATCCCTGAAGACCTGAGTCATATTTTAAATGGACGGAGGAGTGTGAGCGGAGGAGGGGATTATTTTTGTAGATTCTTATTTAAGAGGTCAAGTTATAAGGGAGCCCCAGCGTGGAGCCTGGCCATCAGCGGGGAGAAAACAGGGACAAAGATGGACTGTTTACAAAGGGCCATGGTGGTACTGACATGCTTTACATCTCCATAACAGTACAGTGGCTTCCACCCTCACTACTGTTTGAATATACCAGTTAGATACTGAAATATACTGTATGAAGTGTATAATGGAAATCAGATTAATTAATGTGCCACCCTCCTATGACATAATAATGAGCCCAGACAATACATATTGCATATTAGTTATACAGTTATACCAAAGATTTTTTCAGGTGTGATAAACTGATGTTAAGTAAAACTTACTGTCATATACTCCTTCTAAAGACACTTGCAGTTAGGCAATAAGATTGCATCTTTTTTTAAATAACAAAATAAAGCTTGGTGCTTAACAGCTTTGCTGTCAAGGCAGTAGTTTCCTAACTACCAACTATAACAGCGGCAAGGCGGGTCATTGTTCATCAGTCTGACTGTTTCTAATGTCCTGCATGGCAGGCAGGACCAGACCATAACAATGCTGTTAACACAGGGAAGTGGTAATGCAATCAGCTGTGGGACATTGTCTCTGTTGAAAATGTATTAAATGAAGCAAGCTTCTCTCTAATGTCTCACCGTGGGGCATTTCCCTTCAAAACACCTTCTATTGGTGGTGACAGTATTGAACCTTTGCATCATACTGTATGTCTAATGAATTATGTACCTGTCTTATTTGATAGATTGTATGAAGTAAGTGAGAATTTATTCAAGTCATTTCACAATCTTATACAAGTTAAGTGTGTGCAAGAAGTGTTTACACCAGTCTCAACAGCCTGAGTGTGACTGGATGGACACACATGAGTGTGCAGAGACTGCCTAGATGCAATTCATCTGTTCTGAGACTGTAAGGCTCTCTGAGGCTCCCCTGCCCACTACTGTTYAAGCTGGTTCTCCTGAGTACTGAGATGGCTGACACGACACGCTTTTAGCTCTGGGCGTGTCAGCGGGTATGTGAGGAGGATCAGATCAGAGAACTGTATAGAGTTCCACAGTGGTTCCTCTGCTTGTTGTGTTTGGGGACAATGAGAGGACAAAGGAGCCCTAGAGCGAGGGGGTGGGAGAACACACTGAGGTCACTCTACGGAGGGCGCAATCGGTTTCATCTGTTAGCTAGGGCCTGGGCAGGAACAGCGAAGACACCACACTGCCCTAGACACTGACAAGGAACACACACCACACCACCTTACACACTACCTTACACACTACCTTACACACTACCTTACACACCACCTTACACACCACCTTACACACTACCTTACACACTACCTTACACACTACCTTACACACCACCTTACACACAAGTAACACACACAATAGCAACAGAGCTACAGTCCCTACACTGGCCTTCATGGTGTATTAGGTAGGCTTGGAAATGGGGTAACTGAAACTGGTAAGATTTCAGCGTATTGCTAAATTGGGCTAAAGATCAGGATTYAATGTGAAAACACTTCATTGACTGTGTGGTTGTAACTAAAAGGGATATATGCCTTTATAACAAGAAGGCGACTAGGACTTACTTTAGCTGCTTTGAGTAGGATCTCTCTCTCCTGTTCATCCTTCCTCTGCTTCTCTATCCTCTCCAGCTGCTCAAAGAACTTTAGCTGCGACCGCACGTCTGCCGACTGCTCAAACCCCTCCTCATCCTGCAGAGAGACAGAGAGGGGGGAAGAAAGAAAAAGAGAGTGAGTGGAGGAAAAATAACTTAAGATACTAAGATCTCATTTTAACCACAAGTTTGGATAAACATATTACTACAACTTTAGACACCTCGTCTCTCTCAACCACCAGTTTGGATAACTAATCACAACTTTTCTTTGTTTACASGTATCACRGCTTCTCGTTGTGTTAAATATGTTGTTCTYCACTTGYGAGATGGYAAGATGAGACAAGTTRCAGAAGGAAAACAAAGTTTGTGGGTCATCAAAAAGTTAATATGACAATTGTTTATTCCCTGTGTGTGTCTCTGTCTCTCTGTTCTCCCCCAAAACCCTTTATCAGTTTCTCTCACTCTATCTCCCTCTCTGTGGCGATGTGAGGAGCTGGGTGGCAGAGCAGAGCACAGAGTGGAGTGACATCTGAGGGTTTGTCACCACGCGCACGTCTCTCTCATCCTTCCTCCTTTGTTCAGAGCTGAGCCTGCACTCCTCTCCTCCTCCGTAACTCAGTCGAGCCGTGCTCTCTCTTTCAGGCCGCCCGCCCGGRTGGTTTTTTCGCTGATGTCAACAGAGTGGCTTCACAGAGACGAGGAGACTTCACGCATCTAACACGCCTCATTTACAAACCGCAAAAAAGACTAAACAAGACAGGGACAGCTGTAGCCCACCACCCCTCTCCTCTGCCTCACATACACACAGGAAAACAGCTTTCAAAGTTGCTATGTTTTTTGCTTTCTTTTTTTTTTTTTTTTACAAGGAGCAGAGTTGAATTAACTT
This sequence comes from Salvelinus sp. IW2-2015, assembly GCF_002910315.2. Taxonomy (NCBI): domain Eukaryota; kingdom Metazoa; phylum Chordata; class Actinopteri; order Salmoniformes; family Salmonidae; genus Salvelinus; species Salvelinus sp. IW2-2015. Next base: position 66,029,858 of record NC_036855.1, read on the forward strand.
TATTGTAAACCAATTAAATGTGGTTACATTGCTATATTCAAGGCTAAAAGTTAATGTCACCCATGCTGGTGTGCCAGACAGAGGCCTGCAAAAGATCTATCAGGTATTTTTCAAAGTTTTGAAGAATATGTTTCTGTGGAAACTGCTATGGTGTTTATCACTTAAGTGTAAAAAGCACCCACCTCCTCATAGGTATGTCTGTCTCTGGCACGACTACTTACTTTACCGCCGTCCATCCTGTGCTGTGCGATGGAGGAGACCTTCTCCAGCACAGTGCGGAGTCGGGACTGGGTAGCGTGGGAGATGAAGTTCACAGCCTCCATAGGAACCTCTGACACGCCAAACTTCTTAGCTTAGGGTCACAGACAGACAGAAGGACTCCAACATTAATACACGCTGATCTRCCCAAATCCCAGTCTGAAAAGGCTTTTCATACTACTGAACCAAGCTGAGCCGAACCAAACCAAGCTGTAATGAGCTGGCCTGGTTCCACATCCACCATAGTTGTTGGAACCATGKTAAAAAGGACAAAGCAAAACATTTGAGCRAGCACAGTTTGGTTTAGGTCAGGACGATAGTGTGAAAAAGGTATTAGTTTAATAATGATAAAGCTCTGTCTAGACGTTTCACAGTTCTAGTGCCATGTTGAGAATAGTATCCAAGTATGAATTGCCAAGCTCTTACTCTGCAGTCTTTCATGTGTGTAGCTGTAAACAACATTGGCCAACCTTAACTTTAAAGGATCATTTCGACTAGTTTRCTGGCAGTAAACAGTTTGTGAAGTCATAATTCAGAGGACAGAGTTTAGGAGGTTAGGATCTGTMTTTCTTCCTTTTTAATATTCCATTAACAGAATGTTCTCTCTGGTACACTTTTAAGTAAACCACACCAATTATTTAAATCAGCCGTACTGTACACACATCTTTTCCCGGTCTAACATCTCGAAAGGATCGAGATCCGTATAAGCCTGATAATTAGTGTGAAAATTCAAAAACATTTTCTCTGGGTCATAAGCGATGTCAAAAGGTAAAATACTAAAGGCTTCCACTCTCCTACAAACTGAGATCTTCAAGGCACCGAGACAAAGAAAGCCAAGTTCTCTATGAAATAAATACCTTCCTCAATGTACAATGTAGTCCACACCAGCACCTGGCTTAGGACTATAGGAGAGTATAAACAGCATTGAATTGCTTTAGTGTTAGTTTCCAACCACCTTAACAGGCTTTATTTTGTACTGTTTTTACTGGTAATCTCATCTGCCCTTAAATAGAGAAAAGTGAACTTTCTGCACTGAACACGAGTGAGTCTCTTTGGAGTTGAGTACTTCTGTATGTGTCTCTGCAGAATTGGACCTCTGAGGTACCAGTGCACATTTACWTTGAGAGGCTATTCTAGAGAACTCCAGCTGTGCATATGTTCTAGGCCCTGGGAGTCAGGAGGGAGTTGCTGCTTGCAGTTTCACAAATGAAACTGGCCCATGGCTCAAGGACAAGCCTGAGGAACGATGGAGAGGGGAGGAGAGAAGAGAGATAGAAAGAGAGAAGGGGGTGAGAGGAGAGAGAGATATGGGAAGAGATAGAAAGAGAAAAAAGGAGAAAGAAAGAAACGGGGAGAGAGAAACAAGCTCCTGGACATTCTGAAAGACACAGGGTTCCCTGGTCCTCACCGGGTCTGAATTGACCCTGCTCCACTGTACATCTCCCTGTCCAGTGTTGGCAGCAGAGAGCAGAGAGGGCAGCATGAAGCAGAGGGGTGAGTCAGGGCTGTGTACCACTGTGTGAGGAGGACCACATCCCCACTAGCCTCTGATTGAGCAGAGTTGGCAGGCTGGGGAGCCTCCCTTGGTTCTGCTGCCAGCTGAGAGTTCTCCACAGCCCATCACTGACACAACAAAGCRGCCCAAGTGCCACTMCCCCAGCAGGGGGCACCATGGCCTCCCACCCACCCGGCCCCCGCACAGCACCAAGCCCCCAGAGCAAGATTTACATTTTTAACCCCCTCCTCCCCAAGGCGACGGGATAACAACCTCACCAATGTACCGTCTAACAGCACATGACCTCTGGGCCTCATTGTCACCGTCACCGTGGATACTTAATTGAGGTAAAACAAGAAGAAACGTCTTAGTGCTAAAACTCCCTGTTGTGTTTGAATTCTATTCTACTGTGTGATTTTTAATGTAATGTGTATTCAAGACTTAGTTGTTTATGGTAATATTATTGAATTGCACTTTCACACATTAGGCTTAGACATTTCCGACACAGTGCAAAAAGGCCTGAAGTGTAACAAAGTGCCATTTACCAGTACCACCATTGAATGTGCCTAACGAGAGGCCAATACATTGTAGATACTAGTCTATCACATGGTAAACCCTCACATGAATTCTAATATGAACAGAGACTGATTCCACTGGTCCGTGAATCATCTCATATTCGCAAATAGAACAGTATCTGAATGTGGAGCTCCAATCAAAAAACAGAAGAACAAAATCAAGTCTTGTAACTCTCTTCCTTCAGTCTACAGGACAATCTGACAAGCAGCCTTCAAAATACAGCTCTATAAAGTATTTATGTCAGGGCCTGGGGTCTAGTAAGTTCAGACAGACACTGAAGAATTCATTAAAGGAGGTGAAAGAACTGTTAAGTGCATCAAGTTTAAAARGAGGGAGGCCAGAAAGGAGCGTCTGCTCGGGCCTGGCCTGCAACATCCCATCAGGGGAAGTAAATCAAACTGTCTGTCTTTAGTGATGACACTACAGATGCAGAAACAACAAGGAGAATACAAGAAAACACAAAGCTAACAGATAGATTTCATCACACACACAGACAGGGGTCTGGCCTATATTTTCTAAACCAACACACGTTTGAAGGAACATGATTCTGTTTGGTACACATGTTCATGAATAAATTCAAGATAAATCTGAAGATWATAATCACTATGATGAAAATGAAGATCAGCATCATCGGCAACACTTGATGATTATGGAATGATTATTATGGACCTGGAGATAATACTAACCGTGAAGACAACGATACTGTACATGATTCCACCTCAATTCTCTATGATTTAATGACTTTAAAGACTTACTGTGTATGCAACTTCTATTGTTCWATTGCTGTGAACAAGGCCTCATTATCATACACTATATGGGTAGTCTTTAGAGGTTTCTCTAGTGAGGGTGTCATCATGTACTATAACGTACTGTAGTAGTGTACTGTCCGTACCTGTCTCCAGGATGCGTCTGTGTAACAGGCCCGGGTGAAGGAAGGCCTCATCTTTACAGGAGCGGATGTGTGTTCCCACCAGCTCAGAGTTGGTGGCCAGGATACGAGCGCTCTCTTCATTCAGGTTCACCCCCGCCATGGACGCCACATCGTTAATGTCATCATCATCCCTGGAAACAAATAGATGGAGGATTCATTTTTTAAGGGCTCTACAAATGTAGTTTGTTTTTGCAAACTTGTAGTGTATTTGAGTTTTAAAAATAAATCTAAAGTTGTAATTTCCACTTAGAAATGTCAGACTTGTTTTGCCCTCATGAAAAATGTATCAACCACTACAAAAATGGCAATGAATTATAATCAACATAATAATTCAAATGTCCTGTTGCTGCAGGACTATTTTCCTGCTGTAGCAAACTGGCTCAAATTAAGATCCTACATKTGTACATTAGCTCTTACAACAATGTCTGTATAAAACAATATTGTATGTGTCCCTTTTACAGTATTAGTTTACATGTCCCTATAGACAATTACAGAGCTGTTCCTGTGGAAAACTGACAGATTTTCTCATGTCATTCAAGGTGCAATCGTACAGGGAATGTAGTGTATGCACTTGGTAATGTCATGATTCAGAGGTGTATAAGCTGCTCATAAAATACACTATTTTAATAGGTTTTATTCCATCCAGAGTCCATTTGAGTCAGCATATAGTAGGATTGACAACGTTTGGATGGCGGGGAGCTGGGTAAGGATGCACAGGAGGATTGGAACTGCTGTGTGATGAATCTGGCAATATACTAATATCAACAAACACTGTATACAGACCACTCTGCTGAGAACAGCAATATCATCCAGTACTAGTCCAGTGGAAATATCCACCACCATTTTGATTCACAACACGAGCTGGCTTCTCAATACATTGTTCATTTTCTTACATTTGAGCTTTTTTAGAATTCATACATAGGTTTGGATCAGTAAAATGTATTAGATATKGTATTTGAGGTAAACAGTAACAAGGGGATAAAGGACCAGGAAGACCCATTGAGGTCAAGGTCCTCCCCAAGGATGACCATCATTAAAAGAATGGAGTGTCTGACCCAAACAGTTCACCTTTAATTGTAGGTTTTGGGTGAATCTGACATTGACAGTCACCAGGCCTAAATCCTCTTTCCAGTCTCTATGAGTGAGTACCCTAACAGGGGAACGAGTGCTGTGGTAACCTGGTTGTGGCTGGCAATGCCCTGTGCTCATCATCCATGGAAACACTGCCTCCCTCCCTCGCTCACTGGGCTGGAGGAACCACTGAGTGGCGGTGACAGAGGGCACAGAGAACCACAGAACACACACAGGGCAGCCGCTCACTGCCTCCRTCGCCCGTTCCTTCGCCTCCCCTCTAAAGTTATTGGCGTTCGCACCGCCAGCAGCCGCTGGTTCCGACCGTCAGAAGTTACGTGTTGCGGGGGCCACGCACGTTGATGCTGCCTTGTTCTCTAGTCTCTGCCCGCAGCGGGCGGGCGTCCATGTGTGGGAACACATCGCCATCGTCAGCGGCAGGCATTGCACCCCGCTGATGTCTTCCTGTTCCTCTGTAAGGCCACGAGCACCTATATGAGTCCTGACATCCCGGCAGGAGGTTGACAAAGACGATTAGAGCTCCTTCCTGCACCAAGAGATCTCACTAGACCCTCTACTCACCCTGCCAGTCCCAGTCCTACTCTCTCTGAGTCTAATAATGAACCTCCATGTAGAATCTACCCAACAACACTCTCATGATACAGGAGATGTTACACTATGTTATTATTATATATCTCCCCTCCTACTGTAGGCTATACACCTTCAACTTCACGACCGTCATCTTCATCAACACCCAACACCCTGGAATCCTAACCTCATCATCCATTAAATAAATAAACCATCATATGTAATGATGAATAACACATAAAGTTACACAACACAGCTAGTGGACATGGACATGCTATGTTGCTATGCAAATAACTCCCTTATTCCTGTTTCRTAATAGCACAGCTAGATGTCTCCTGTGTTTGGGGAGGCTGCAACCAAATGGAAATGCAAGACATGGCTGACATTATAAGGAGGGAATTAGATATGAAACACACAACAACAACAAAAAGACTCCTGAACGAATGTACAGTACCTTCTCCTCTCACTAATAAAGGTGAGATGTAATTAGGTTCCACTYTGGAGGAAAAGACACCTCTCAATGATTGGTTTGGCTTTGCTGCGGGACATGACACCCAGAGCAACATGAATACATATGCATGCATTTTCCATATCAAACCTGGATGGGAGAGAGGGCACGCCATAGATGGGGAGTTGGATTGCTCTGCCATTTAGAAGGAGCATGTGTATGTGTGGAATGGGGGCATCCAGTCAGGGACCAGGATCCAGGGCCAGACAGGGATCGTCTCTGATACCTCCCCCCAGAGAGTGCCCCCTGTGCCACGGTAGGGGTCGTCCACCGAGCCATCTGAGTGACTAACACCCCTGAGACCCCTCCATGTAGCTAGTCATACCTCACAGTGAGTGAGACACACACACACAGTCACACACACAGTCACACACACAGGCTCAGCCCACAGCAGCTTCCTTAGTTCCTCAATGTGCACTACAGCCTGTCGCTTTAGACAACGCTGACTGCTGCCAATATGTATCAAAGCCAGTGTACTGCAGTTTAAACACGTTCCCTCTCTGTGTGTCCGGCCTGGTCTGGACGTGAATGAGTTGGACGGGGGCCGGGGTAGAGGGACGTATGCCCCAGACCAGACATACAGTGGAGGGGCAGGAGGATTTGGGGGAATGATGGTGAGCTCACCGCTGGAATTTTAACCTTTATTTAACTAGGCAAGTCAGTTAAGAACAAATTCTTATTTTCAATGACTGCCTACCGGGGAACAGTGGGTTAACTGCCTTGTTTAGGGGCAGAACAACAGATTTTTACCTTAACAGCTCGGAATTCGATCCAGCAACCTTTCGGTTACTGGCCCAACGCTCTAACCACTAGGCTACCTGCCGCGGCATTGGGCTTAGGGGGCTGACGTCTGAGACGGCTGAGGGCTGAGAACTAGGGGATGAGGGCCGGCTGTGATTAAAGCGGATGTTGGGTGTTTACAGAAAGCATGGAGGGAGAGACCAGCGGCTTCCACTCAGCACTGTAAACCTACACTGTGGCTGCCTGTCTGTCAGTCTGTCAGTGGTCACCACAGCAGAGCACACTGGAACTCACCGGGAACCCCACAGGCCCTGCGGTCTGAACACAAACCAGCACAACACAACACAACGCAACACATCACAACACAGCACAGCACATAACAACATAACGCAACACAACACAACATGGCACTACACAGCACATCCCAACACAGCACAACACAACACAGCACAGCACATAACAACATAACACAACATAACACAACACAGCACTACACAGCACATCCCAACACAGCTCCATCCCAACACAGCACAACGAACACATCACAGCACAGCACATAACAACATAACGCAACCACAAACCACCAGCACTACAAGCACAATCCCAAACACAGCACAAACAAACAGCACATCCCAACACAGCACATCCCAACACAGGCACATAACAACACAGGGACAACGCAACACATCACAGCACACCACACAGCACATAACACAGCATAACACAACAGAGCAAACACAACACAGCACATTCCAACACAGCACATAACAACACAGCACAATGCCAAACAAAATCAAACACATACAGCACAACAGATAAATAAATACATAGGTCAAGGTGGAGACACTAGAGGGGTTATGCCTGGTTGATTCTATTTGGAGCATGTTTGACTGGTTATAAGCTGAATCTCTGAGATCATAGTCTATTCAACCCCTATCCACTTAYCTACTCAACCCTAGCATTATATTCTTCACAAAGGGAAACAATACAAATCTGATGTTACACAAAACACCATCTACATAGCACAACACTGGGCAGTGGAAGGAGGGGGGAGTATTTAAGATCAAACAAAAAATGCCTACAGTACAATCTCAGTATCATCACTATTTTAAGAGGGGGGAGACTCCCACCATCCCTCTCCATTTCTGGCCTATTGCGCACCAATGCRGGGAYGGAGTGGCTGAGAGTGCTCTGAGGTGAGAGGATATACACACGCCACAGGGCTCTGTTCCAACATGCTCTTATGTCCTCAGGAGGGGAACAGTATAGAGGTACATACAGCCCTGCCCTACCAGGGACTACTACACTACACAGCCAGACAACAGGGATTCCTAATCCATGTCAACAAGCAGAGTAGAGGGGCTAGTGCTGGTAAGGATATATGAACCCTATTTGATTGAGCTGACATGAAACTAGTGTGTAGCCTATGTACTATATGGTTAGCCAGTAGAGTGCACTGCTAGGGCAGGGAGGCAATGCGTGGTTTGTGTAAACATGGAGGCAGAAGCAACAGAGGGAAAAGGTTGTCAGCAACAAGCAGCCCTGATAGCTTAATTATGAAGGCCACTATTGGTTTATCAATCAGGGCCCGGGGCGGATACTTTCCCCTCAGGAGGGGAGGCCATTACCATGAACCTGGTGTCCTACTATGGGCTCGGAGCCAGTGGTGTAAAGTAACGAAGTAAAAATACTTTGAAGTACTACTTAAGTATTTTGGGGGGTATCTGTACTTTACTTTTACTCACCTACATTCCTAAATAAAATAATGCACTTTTTACTCCTTTTCCCTGACACCCAAAAGTACACCCAAAAGTACTCGTTACATTTTGAATGCGTAGCAGGAGAGGAAAATGTACATACATACGCACGCACTCACAAACTACGATGTGCGCAATCACGCATACACACACACATAAGCACCTATACTTATAGGTCAGATTGTAAAGATCTTTTTTCATGAAGACGCTTTTTACAGAGATGAAACGAGCTGAAGAACCTGGAGGGAGGGTGGAGGCAACCATAAACATCTATATTAACAGGGGGCAACCATAAACATCTATATTAACAGGGGGCAACCATAAACATCTATATTAACAGGGGGTAACTATAAACATCTATATTAACAGGGGGGAAGTAACCATAACCATCTATATTAACAGGGGGCAACCATAAACATCTATATTAACAGGGGGCAACCATAAACATCTTTATTAACAGGGGGCAACACAAGTGTAGACTACTCTGTGCCATTTTATTCGATAATGACTTGTTCCTGCTTAACTTTTAGTAGTTCATTATCATTCCTACCAAAGAGTTGGAACAAGAATCCAGAGCATTGATGAGAGTATGAATTACTCTGAATGATCTATTGGCTGGGAGAGAGAGAGTGTTGCTATGTGACAGACGAAGAAAAAGGAGCGATAGAGTGAGACAGACAGAAGAGAGAGAGATAGAGAGAGATAAGAGAGAGGAGATAGAGAGAGTCAGGCAGATGACAGGATGAAAACTCATGGCCTTAGCTGAGAGTGTAGCCTGTAGTCATCCAAGTTATCTTGGTGAAATGCTGCCCCCATGTGCTGGCTGTCCAATAACACTCAGTAAGACTCTTTCTCTCTTCTCCTCCCTCTCTCTTTTCCTCCCTACTTCTCTCTACCTGAAGAGGTGCCACAGAACCAGCGTTTTGTACCTGAAAGAACCGCCTCCGGGATCGTTCAGCTTGTTTTTCTGATTTCCAGAGCCCTTAACGGCAAAACCCACAGGACTTTTGCCTGCTTGGAACGTGGCTCCCTTGCTGACAGTGCCTGGGAAACACACACACACACACGCACACACACACACACACACACACACACACACACCACACACACACACACACACACACACACACACACACACACACACACACACACACACACACACACACACACACACACACACACACACACACACACACACACACACACCACACCACACACACACACACAACACACACACACACCAG